>NC_092344.1:90259381-90559381 GCF_963676685.1 Mytilus edulis
TACATGCTTGGAATTGTTGAATATTATCTGTTGTTTTGAATTCTCTATAGAAACAATATAAAATATAATAATTGTGCTGTTCAGGTAAAGTTTCAGAATATTCTTTGCAATTTTAAAAATAGTGTCAAGTTATAGTTATTAAAAAAAAGTCCAGGTTGAATATTTTTCAATTAAAGTTTGAAATTTCAATATAAAAGCAGATTTATTTTTAAGATTGAATTAATAACTGTCTTATCATAGTCAGATTTAAATTGCTTTAAAATTGCAGAAGAATCTCTGAGCTTCACCAAAGTTTTATAATAATATTATGATATGTGCAATATTAATGTATTATTTAGAGAGGAAATAACTTCCTTCTTTTGAGGAAGAAGTACACATTGTATATTTTAGTGTATTTAATAAATTTGTATATTTTACTGGTATGCAAATAAATTATGTAGAAAAAGTTGTCATATTGCATTTACGAATGTTTTTTTCCTTGTTTAATTTGGTGGGTACTTATTTGTGTGGTGAGGCATATTCTGTGTCACTATGTTGCTCTGAAATTGTAAAGATATGTTAGGAGCAGAGGTTACTTATTGTTTCTCAAAGTTCACCTAGAAAAAATCTTTTTTAAGTTGTAGAATCATGGATCATTTCATTATCAGCAGATTATAGAATTATTGAGCAAGAGTTATGTCCCATTATATGAGAACTTGAGGTAATTTATAGTTTTCCAGTAGATAAGGTAATGCTTGTAAAAGTACTGGCAATTTTTTATGGAAAATAAGTGTCATTTTAAGAGTATATATGAATGAGACAGCATTGAATACATTTTAAGACCTGCACAACTGTCTTTCATTCTGATTTCACTGACTCTTCTGGAATGATTTAAGCAATGAATTTATAACAACGTTATTTGGTTTAAAAGAAAATGGTTGAGTTTATTTTATAGTGTTATGGAAGTCTGATAAAAGTACTGAGACATTGATTATGTTCACATATTGGTTTATGGTTAGTCTCAAATGTCAGATATCCTAGAAAAATGCTGATATCAAATCCAGCTATGCTGTCAAGTTTGACAGATGAGAATAAGCAAAATGTGGGAATTCCTGGCACCTTCAGGCTTCAACTACCAACTGAAAATGTTCATTACTACTGAAACTCACGAGGAAGAGTCCAGGAATGACACTGTTGGAATCCAAAATTTTCTGCTTGGAACTAAAAAGTGACTACAAGAGAGCCTCTGGGAAGACATGGCACACACACATGTTCCAGTGTTTGAAGAAAATACTAAAAAAATCTTAAAAAAAGAAATGCTTGCATTAATATTATAACTGAATAGCTGAATCTCATCTCTACAGAACATTCATCTGCTTTTCAAGACACAAATATGAATTTTTTAACAAAAACTCCAAAGAAGTTGATACTTTTCTAAAAAAAAAAAAAATCAAAATGAGAAGCAGTTGAAATGTATTAGTTTGATTGTTTGTAATTGGCTTTTTTGCATGGACTGTTGTTATATTCTGTATGTAGAATCATCCTATTTTCTGTTATTTTATAGAATATTTATATTATTTTTTGTTTTATATTTATTTACATTTATCTTATAAAAAAAATCTATTATAGAAATTTGCATGTTTCGTTGTAAAACTAACATGTATGTTTATATTCATTTAGCATGTTACTGGTTTGTTTAGTTGTTTTCATCTTTTATAGTGAATGCTGAATGTTTTCATTTGAATTTTTCTGTTTCTTAAAATCAAAACTTAGTACATTCAAATTGCTTTTTTACACACAGGTTTCAAAACACATTTTCAAGTTTTTATTATTTTTAAGGAACCATTATCATTGTTATTATAATGTATTGTATTCTTAAAGTTATTTATTCATGAAGACTAATTTTTTTGCTTTGAATGTTTTAATTAACTTTTATGTATATAAATATTTTTCATAAAACTTACCAGCAAAGATATAGATGCATTCACATTTCTGATATCTTGAAGTTAAATAAAAACCGATTGAATAATTTCTTTCACAACACATTTTCAATTTGAAATAGATAAATAAATCTAGAAAAAAAAATAATTGCTGAATGACTAAATACCAGTGATACATTAAAACATCTCACTCATTCTTCATTGATACATATTCATTATTTTTAGACCAATTTACATTTTAGTTAACTGATATTCATTTTAGTGTTTTGCATGTATTGTTGTAAAAATCTTTTTTATTTTGGCTGAGCATTGTTGCATGTTTATTATTTGCAGTCAACTCCTGAGAATGCTGCTTTAGATGTTGAAACACCCCCTACTTCCTCTGATCCTTTGGAATTCCTTGGGCCAGAAATGGCTGATCTACAACAACTTCTTACTACTATTATGTCAGGTAAATTCTGTCTTCTTAAAACAGTACCAAAGTAGTATACTTCAACATAGTGGAATTCAAGAATATATAATTTAGATCTGACTTATCTACTGCTAATTGACTATTCATTCTTTTGATCTGTAAGCTGCAAAGAGAAATTGAAAGAAAGTCTGATTTCTGAAGTTAAGAATAAACATTTTGAGAAAAATTATGTTGAATTGCTATTTTTATGAAAGACATGCTTTTTGATTTTATAATATTTATATTTTGATTTACATAATATGCATACAGCAACTAGTTTTGTCTGTATATCAATTAAAGTACAAAACATTTGGTTGAATTTAATTGATTTGCAGACAAGACATGTCTTTCTGAATTTTTTACACCAAAAAATTAGCAAAAACAAAAACCCAATTGTGTGTGGCCTACCATTCTGTTGTTGATAACTGGTAGTGCATCTCAACTTCTTATGATGGTTCTACTTCAGAAATTGGTCTGATAATGCAGTTTAAAATTTGAGAAAATCTCTTCAAATTTAATATCCTTATTTTACTATGATGAGGTATACTGTTTTAGATTGTTATGGTAGAGGTACTTTTTAGTGATCTATATAGGCTATGGTGTTACTTTCACTCTTTCTTCATTGACATATCTGGTGTCTTGATAAAATTCTTTAACTATATCTAGCACTTTACCAAAGATGAGAATAGTTGACATAAAAGAACTGTAGGTGTAATATGCCAATCTTATTGATAAATAAATTATGCCTGAATATTAACCATGACTGATTGGTAACCACTAAACACCAAAAGTTGTGACAATCTGCAACACATAGATAGATAACAGCGACAAATTCAAGTAAGTTACCAATAAACAAGAAAAATAAAAAGACCATGAATGAACAAACTTTCTTTCTTCACAAACATGACATTTTTCTACTGAATTTTTTCTGAGTACGTTACTGCTTCACAAATGACTCATTACAGGAATACAAACTTAAAAGAATTACTCCTACAGAATTCAAAATTTTACTCCGATTGAATAATAAAATTTAAACAATAATGCCACACAGGATTTTCAAAATAGATTATGCAATTTTTTGGAGGGAACTGGTGCATCACAAAAGAAAACAGTCCTACTAGACTGTGTCTGTCTGCATTACTCTTCTCAGAGCATTTACCAGAAAGTTTTCATATTTGTTTCTCACCAAGTGTAGTTGGCCATACTACAAGCAATTTTGATTTGTCAATTTTTGTAAGCATTATGGTACTTAACCACAATATTGATCTAATGTAGTATAATGTCATCTTGTGAACAACAATACTAACTGTAATAATTTTCAGTCTTGGTGAGATTGTTTGTTATCATGCGTAGTTGCCCATACTGTATCACCATTTTGATTTCGCAATTACCTGTTACCTATAGCTTTAAGGGGCCTCGGTAGCCAAGTGATCTAAGTGGTTACTCCTGTAATTACTAGTTAGTCTACACTGAGGTTATGAGTTCGAACCCAGCTCATGTGGGTGCACTTGACTCCAATGTTAGTTGACTAGGATTGTCAGTTTCCAAAGGTTGTGGTTTCTTAGTGCACTCCGGCTTCCACCACTAATAAAAAATGGCCACTTTGAAACAGCCCAAAAGCTGTGCTAAAAAGTGGGTTAAAACATAGAAAACCACACCAAAATCAAACTTTACAGGACATTGACCATTTTTGTCTTGCCCTGTGTGTACCAAAGGCTAAACATTAATGCTAGTTCAATTATGTTTAGTATTCAATTGGTAGGCAGTTATATTAGCATAGGTAAATCTCATTTCCATGGTGATTTTGTGGTCCTGTCTCCTCAGTCATGGTCCATTGACTTAGAGTCTTTTCCTACCTTTTACATGTTAAAATTTGTGATCATGTCAACTAAGAGAAACCACTTATGTAATGTCAATGATCTTTAATATGCATTTGCATTATCATTGAAACATCTCAATTTCATGGAGATTATTAGATCCTGACTTCTCAGACATGGTTTATCCGCTTTGAACTTTTAAATAAAGTTTACATTCTCAAGTTTGTGAATAGACTATTAAGAGCAAACACTAAGTCAATGATATTTGGAAAGCAGTTGTAAAAGCATTGCACATCTTAATTCCTGAGAAAAGAATCTGCTTTTGAAACTTAAATGGTTTACATGTTGAAGCTTTAACATTTGATTTCATCATAAGTATTAAAATATTGAAATTACAAACAGGGGTCATATCTGTGTCAACAGTTTTATTAGCCCATTGTAGCATGGTGACATTCTTAAACCTATTGTTTTCTTCCTAGCCACAGTGATGGTCCCATCAATTATACAGCAACCCAACAATACAAAAAACTATAAGATTCTTATTTTCTAAATGATTAGATGTTTGTTTTCCTTTGATTTGCATACTTCATTTCAAATAGTTACATGCCAAGCCAGGTTATTATTAATGGAACTGTTCCAAAACAGATAACCAGATATGTCTTCACGTGAACACTGTAAAATAATTTTTTTCTTGTTATATATAAACACTGCATGATACTCTAGTGATCAAAAGTGGTACATTTTGATGTGAAATAAGCACATATCAGTATTGATTTCATACCCTTATTGAATGGGTACTGATATTATTTTCAGATTCAGTTAGTCATTAGATTAAGTCATTTAAGGAACCAAAAAAATATAGTTATACAACAAGGTAATATGGCATACATAGAAACCATATTCCAAATGCTTACATGCAAGACTTAAAATGTTATTAGAAGAATTAGATCATGAACATTCACCTTATAAGTAAATCCAACAAAAAAGATAAAAAAAAAAAAAAAAAAACCAGTAAAGTGAGCCTGTTTGCACGACCACCCTTATAAATTTGAACTCTTTGGAATCTATACCAAATTTGAATTTGGACCAGTAAACCCTGGCTGTTATAAGTATTGGAAGAAGCACATTGAAACACTTGCACTGTTGTATGCTTTGGATGAAGAAGTAAGCAACACCTTGTGATGATAAAATTTCAGAAATTTAAGGAGCAATGAAGGTAATCTACTGCCAAAGTCTGTTGTATTGTCACTTGTGTGTTTATTAGTTTTGCATGATTTTGTCTGTTTTTCTTATTCTTTCTTTCTCTCTTAAATTTAATTATGACTTTTGTTTTAAATAATGCATGAATCTTGAGCTCAGTTTTCTCTTTGTTTTATTTCTTTTTTTTTGTAATTAAAAAAAATATAATTTAATTTGAAATTATTTTGTTTCTTTTTCCTATTATTTGCTGTAAACACATGTTTTATTTGAAATTTCATGCTTTTCATCACATATAACTAAAAGTATGCTGTATTTTCATTTGAGAATCTTAAATATTTGGACTTCATAAAATAATTGATCAAATTATATAATTATGTACCCCTACATTCAAGATTGCAAAAAATGTGATTTTAAAGCAATTTATAAAATAAAAAAATGGATTTTACAATTTCATGATAATCAATACATGTATTATATATTAAATGAAATTCTGGTACGAAATTATAACAAATGTTTTATAAAATAAGTAAGTTTTGTAATAAGTGTAGACAAAATATCTTTGGGACAATTACACATTTATTTTTATTTCCATGCATTGTTAGTGTGCAAAAATGAATTGAAGGAATCAGATTTGTATTCATTTAAATACTTAGGTTATACTTTTCAGATTCGGATACTGCACATACTGAAATAGACCCCACATCATCATTGCAGCAGTCAGCTTTATCATCATCTTTATCTTCATCATCTTCTGCTAATGAAATTGAAGCTTCTCCTCTCCATAAATTTTCATTTGATGGCAACTTTGATTCTCTGCGAAAACTTATATTAGAATGTGATGCGGATGTAAACCTTCCTTTGAAAGATGGATCAACACCATTACTTAAAGCTGCTGAAAAGGGACATGATGGTTTGTATTGCTTATTATGTTAATGTCATTCAAGTAGACTTTAGATGTAGAAATGCCTTCAGACATTGTTAAAAATAACCTGTTTCCTTTAAAAAAAAAATAAAGATATTTTTTTCATACTTCAAAGACATTTTTAGAAATTGCTATCATTTCACAAACAGTAGATAATTTATGAAAGGTTTTTATAAACAAAAAACCTTTTTTTTAAATTTACTTTGGACGGATGAAATATGTTCAGTGTGGGGGACATTGAAACTCTGTTCTTTTATTAATGATAGATAAATTGTAGAATATGATATGTCCTTAATGTAGAGATTTATTACTGTCAAATACAGTCCTTATTCATTTGATATTTTTTTAATTTCTAAACCTTTATAGAATTAATGAAATTAATGCATCACTAATTTTTATCATATTCTATTTAGGATGTGTGAAGTTATTGTTGGAGTATGGAGCCAATCCAAACTCTGTGAGAGATGACAGATTTAGTGCATTACATGCAACAGCCATACAGGGATATAAAGTGTAAGTCATTCTTAACAGTGTTCTCCCCAGGCCGTTTTAGCGCTCTGATGTTCAGCGCTATCATGATTTGCCGTGGTGGTATTTGGGCAGACCGCAGCACTGTTGTTTTGAATTTTCAAACTCCCAGTATTATTTTGTCCACATTCCGATCACGTGATCGACTGGTTGATTTATCTGAGGACTGGTTAATTCACCCAACGAAGTCAAATATCGGAGGGGCCAGTTCAATAAATGGGTAAAATGGCCCCATTTGCAAAACTTTTACTGCAAAATAAACCTTTCCTTCCTCGAGTTTTTCGTTTAAATAAGATGCAGGTAATTCATGTTCAATAACAAGGTAGTTTCTGACAAAATGTGTTAATAGCTGTATAATGAAGACAACAATCATTTCTGTTAGGATTGTTTTGGCTGCAATGATTTATCTATTGTATTCTTAAAGAAAATTTACCTTGCAGATGCTTAAAGTTGCTTTTAGATCATGGAGCTAGTCCAAACCATGGTGATCACAACAATTGGACTGCTTTACATTTGGCAGCTACAGAGGGACATACTGAATGTTGTCATTTACTGTTAGAACATGGAGCTAAACTCAATAGTATATCAAATGTAAGATTAATGCGAACCATAAGCTTTTATTAATATACATAGAAAATTTCATTTTTTGGGTTTTTATGCTGTTTTTTTTTATGTCATAAAGTGTCAATGGGACCCTGCTAAAAATATTTTCAGGGCATCTTTTCATAAATGAAAAATAAAAGATGTAGCAATGAGAATAGCATCTGAACTGGGTATAGAAGAACCAATAATAAATTTGAAAGATGTGAGCTATGCATATTTTACAACATTATGTTACTAAAAACAACACAAATACATATTGTCTGCATTCAGCCTTGAAAACTGATTTAATCTTTGAAACACAAAATTTATTAAATAAAAGACACTAACTTACTATACACAATACAATGTACACTATTATATCTCATATTTTTTTTTCTTCCATGGTTAAGTTATTCATTGCTCTATTTTTATTTAGACCACATGGACACCATTACACAGTGTAGTGCATTCAAATCTTGCTGAATGTTTGAGATTTTTGTTGACCTACCATCCAAAATCAGCGTCACGGACTTATAACTTAAATGAAGTAGTTGATTTATCTGATAAAGATGGCTGGACAATCACACACATAGCAGCTACTCATAACACTCCAGTAAGAATTTTAGAATTTTTAATACTTGTTCCATAATATTTTTATTTCGGAAAATTATACTCAACATATATATTATTCTTTTAATAAAATTCTGAGAAAGAGAGACGATAAATTGTTCTAATATGTTGATCTATATTACAATGATAATGCGGATAAAAAATATTGAATAATATACCATTTTGATTAGCAGTGTTCTCCCCAGGCCGTTTTAGCGTCGCGGTACCGTGACGCTATATTTTCTTCTGTGGCGCTATAATAATTTCCACGACGCTTTAATTATTTTCAGGATGTTATTTTCCTCGTTTCTATATGGCAAAGCCATGTCCTAAATTTTGAACTTTCATCTAATTACCGCTTATGATCATAAAAATATATATCACCTTTAGTTGAAATCCCTTCAAGTCGGACAATAGAGGCAATTTAGAGTGATTAAATAGGTGTTAATTGCCCTTTGGGTGATAACTGTTTGAATATGAATACCCAAAGCTGTCACTTGTGACATGATTAATACCACGTGGTCTGCAATCGCAAATTTCGACAAGGAGAAAATGTAATCAGAAAGTCTAAAAATAATCAAAATATATGTTTGCAAAATGAAAATTCAAAGAAACAATCAATTTTTCTCTTTTAAACAGAGGTTGAGTTGTATCTTTTTATGACTTTCAAAATATTAGTATTACTTTCTTTCTCTTCCTATTACTTTTTTGTAAATCAAGAGTGAAAATTTTGATTTTGAGCTAAATAAGTTTTTTATAAAGTGATCATAATTGGCTTTAGTTAATGTTTCATCCATTTAATGCATTAAAAACGCCATATTCATTCCCTATCTCTTGTCAAACATTGTTTATTTTCGTATTTTTCATTGCTTTCGGCGGCCATTGAATATTTTAGTGTAAAATACTGATCGGAAGCGGATAAGATATGACAAAAAATCAGCATTTTACGATAATAATTACATATGCACAAATGGCACAGTAGACAGAAAACAATGATACCCAAAGAGAAAGCTAAGCAATAACAGACTATTTGTTAGATAACTTTGTTAAAAATATATATCATTTTGATAAAAAGAAACAACTGGGACTACTTCATTGAGTACCAAGAACCAATATATTTCATAGACATGATAAAGAAAATTTTTTTTAATATAAATTTGATTGCTATATGATACTTTCTCTTCCCTTTTTTCCTACATATTTAGTGCAGTTGTATCTATACAGGTTGCACAAATAAACCATTCATTAATTTAGCTGAGTAGGTAGGATAACTGGAACCACACATATATTTTTATTTGGTCCAAGAGGAAAAAAATAATTCTGGAACTATAAATGAATATAGAAAACATAAACTGAAAATACTGTTATCATGATTATAGTTTAATTGTATTCTCAGTTATAAATTCAACAATATAGACACAGAGAATAGGGCGGAATAGAATATTTTATTCACCAAATAAGGGCCTATAGCATACAAACAATATAATACATTTTGTAACAAACAATAACATATATAATATAAAGGAAATAACGCAATGCCACGACACGACAAACTACATTGAAAAAAATACAATTTATTTTTTTATACCAAATGTGATGCTTTCCAAAATTTCTGGGGAGAACACTGAATTAGTCATTATTTTAGAATATATATGAATAAGTTGAAATGGATTTATTGACATAAAACTTGAAGATTGTCTCCCCTTTATAATCTTGAATTTCACGATTATTTTTTTAAGAATTTTGCAATTAGTTAAAAATAAAAGCTATCTTCAAATTTGTTGTCTCTGTCAGGATTTTGAAGAAGATCTGCCATGTGGCACTTTTGTAAATTAAATTTTTATAACTGAATTGTAATAGGATAAAACAAACACACTTATAATGGAAAAAATCATTGATAGGTGTTTAATTTCAACTTTAATAACACATGTCCTGAAAGTAAGGACACTAAAAATCGTCAACAGAAAATACACCAATCATGACAGTGACAATGAAATACTGCCAATGTGAAATAATCTATTTTAACTTTCAGGATTGCTTAGATGTAATATTGAACCACTGTAATGTAGATTTAGAGAAGAAAGATAGATGGGGACGAACTGTGTTAGATGTTGCTTCACCACAATGTAATCAATACCTCAGACAAGTAGGCAAGTATTGTTTCCCTTGTTTAATACCCTTATGTTACTATAGGTCAAGATCTTGCACTTATATTTATGAACTACATTAAAAATGATGTCTTTGTATTTCTGCTCCTTAATTTTCGATCATCATTGAAATCTTGATACATAGAAAATTTGATAATTTTCTTACAATGTACATTGCATTTTAAAATTTTAATTTAATTTTAAATTTTAAAATGATTTTATAGCATTTATGATTTATCTCAAATTTCTTGTTTTTTTTGTTTTTTGTTTTTAACAATGATGTATTTATATTTTACAGTTGATTCCAAGGATGTTTCTCTATCAGTGATACTAGAAATTTCATATGTTTCGTCGTCCAATACAGACATGTTTACTTTACCAACACAGAAATTTAATATTGGAAGTGTATTGCTAGCACCAAACACACCCTGGGTCATATTGGAGAATAAATTACAGTTTGTTTTGACATCTTTCTTATCACAGCTAGATGTTGGTTTGAAAACAAAGAGAACCAGTAGATTGGATCCAGAAATAGGTGGAGACAGCATGCAGTATTCACTAGGAATCAAATTTGACATTCTGGATAGGTTTATGCTAGGTATTTAATCATATATTCATATAAAACAATTTGGCTGCATATTACTTCATGATGATGTGTGTTGGGGATAAGTCTTTTTTAGGTGTTAATTCTTGTGAACTGTTGTTCCTGACTTCATTTAATGTGGTTTCATTTGGTTTGCTTGGAGATATAGTAACTAGATGTCTGTGGTTTTTAAAATGCATGTTGCCATTTCTATGATGTCAGGATGTATATGATATTTTGCCCTAATGATGTTACAATTGAAATCCAATCTAAGAAAAAATAATATCTGTATAATCTTAGTATTGTATTGGAATAAGATTCAGTATTTTGTTTGCACCAATTATATTTTCAAGAAAAAAAGCATGTGCTGAGGAAAAATTATGAAAAAATAACATTCTAGTTGTGTTTCTGTATACATGTTCTTGTAGGAATAATTATGACTGATTATATTTTTATTACATTGATGAAAAATGAATGAATGAATGAATACTTTATTTGCAAGAAGCATATACATGCTATGGCAAACGAAAATATATACAATATATGACAAACAAAAGACAGCAGAGAACAGTAGTTACAGAGTATACAATAATATTATGACAATATATGCGATCTAATTTTCCAAGCTGCATTTAAATAGTTACATAGTTTTACTGTCAGAGATTTCGAATGAGCTTGTAATAAATTATCTAACTTGTGCCGATTTGGCCAAGAACAGTAGAATAAAGGTAAAAATTCTATACGCACAGATCTATACGCTGGACATGATAAAACAAAATGATACTCGTCCTCTAAAACATTCATATTACAACACATACAAATTCTGTTTTCTCTTTGAGTATTTAGATAACGACCAACTTCAACATTTAATTTAAGTGTGCCGCTACGTAGTTTTGTTAATATAGATACATTACAATGAAAATCTAAGTATTTTTCAAAACCAAATTCTAGTTTATATCGTTTATAAATACAAAGTTTATTACATTCTTCTAAAGCTGTATTCCAGCTTTGTAAAAATTGATCTTTAATACGTGTTTTTATACAATCAAATGATAATTTACTAGTATCTTGTGAAATCCATACATCATAAAATCCAAGGTTACATAACAATTTTTTTACGTTAGACGCCCAATTAATTTTACCATTATTTGCATCTTTGTACAAAAGTTTATAAACTTCATATACAATATGAGGTTTATTAGTTACAATATGAATCCAATATTTCAGGATTTTATATTTTCTCAAAATATGCAATGGCAGGTGCCCAAGTTCACCATATAAAAAATTTGTAGGGACTTTTTTACCAAGTTTCAAAATAAATCTACAAAATCTATTATATATAAGCTCTATATCACCAGCACGATGAAAACCCCATATTTCAGACCCATAACTTAAAACGGATCCAACCATACTATCGAATAGGAAAATTTGTTGTTCAGTAGTCACATATATTTGTTTCAATGAATTTATTAGTGAAGATAAAGCTCTTGATCCTTGTTGAGATAAACGCTTTTGAGTTTGTAAAAATTTTCCATTATAGTGGAGCAATACACCGAGGTATACATAGGAGTTCACAAATTCTAATTCTCTGTCGTTGTAATAAAAACGGTTTACCACAGGCCTCCATCCATTTCGGAAAACAACAACTTTTGTCTTCTCCGTGTTTACTTCTATGTTCCATTTATTACAATATAGTAGTAATTTATTCAGTAAATGTTGCAACACATTCGTTGATTTTCCAAAAAGTACGGTATCATCAGCAAATAAGATCAAATATATTAAAAATCCATTTAGAGACACGATGTCTTTATCTGTTTCAACGGAAATATCTTGAATAATGTCGTTAATAAAAAACAAAAACAGCAAAGGCGATAAAGGTTCCCCTTGTTTTACACCAAGAAAATTGTCAAACGCATCTGACAGCACTCCTCCAGATCGTACACGAAGACGCACTGATGAATATAAAGTTTTAATAATAGAAACAAATTTGTTACTAATGCCATTCTTTAGCAGTTTGTATATCAAAATTCTTCTGTGTAGTTTATCAAAAGCCTTGCGAAAGTCCACGAAGGCACAAAAAAGCTGAAGCTTTTGTACTAAAACATGTGATATAATTCCATGCAGTGTGAAAATGGCGTCAACAGTTGAACGACCAGGACGAAAACCAAACTGATTGTCTATTAATTTCTCTTCGTCTTCCGACCACGACAGCAAACGTTCCGTTAATATGCTAGTAAATATCTTAGAAAGAATGCTCACCAATACAATCGGCCTGAAATTGTTAGGGTCTGACAAATCACCGCTTTTGGGTACAGGGATAACTATACATTCGGTCCAATTATCTGGATATATTCCATTGTCAAACATAGAGTTGAAAAGAATTTTAAAAATAGGCGCAAAGAAAAGAGGATTCGCAGCTAACATTTCACCAATTATATCATCGTTTCCCGAACTTTTGCCAGTTTTAAGTTTCTGTATAGCTTTTATAATTTCATCTTCTGTAATTTCTGAATCGAGAATATCAATACTTATTTCACCAAAGTCGGTATTGTTTAATAAATGTAAAACTTCATCACAAAGTTCTGGTGGGTTCGATCCCAAAATATTTTCGAAATAGTTCAACATCTCATTATTTTCAACTAAACATTTTGATCTGTTTTTCGGTTTTACAACGGACCAAAACTTTCTAGGTTCCCTTTTTGCAATATTACAAAGTTCGATTCCTTTCCTTTTCTTGAAGTTAAACTGTGCATTACGTTTGACTTTATTAAATTTGTTTCTAGTCGTTATATATGAATGTCTATTTGTATCTGTCGGATGACGCATATAAAAATTTCTAGCAGTGTGAAATTCTTTTCGTGAATTTGCGCATTTCTCGTTAAACCATTCGTTATTTGGTCGTTTAACATATATATCGTCTCGAGATAAAACAGAGTGTCCAAAAACTTTATATGCACTTTCATAGATAGTTCGGGTTATCTCCTTCACTGCGTTATTAATATCAATTTCGGAAGATAGATCATTCACCAAACTCAAGAGGCTGTCACGATGAGACTGTAAAATTTCAATATACTGATCGCACTTATTGTTGTCCCATTTAATGAATTTATGGACTCGGGGGAGGTTTGTTGACGAATAACAGATAAGTCTAGTTCGAAGTAAACAGGCATGTGATCAGAAAATTCGTTCATAGGTAGCACTTTAAAATCATTGATTAATCTACATTTGCTCGGGGGCACTAGTAGGTAGTCATTTACACTTCTTCCTTTGGCTGTACAGAACGTAAAATTACCATTTTTGTCATTACAAAGCCTGCCATTGGCTACAACTAAACCCGTGTTAAAACACATTTGTAATAGTTTACGGCCAAATGCATTAACTGTTTTGTCCATTGAACTTCTGTCAGAAATAATGGGGTTTACAACGTGCTCAACACTTTCGACATATTTATCTAGATCGTCATTAAGTAAAAAATCACTTAATTCACCTATGCGGCTATTTAAATCTCCACATACCAAAACAATACCTTTATCACTATAGTTATTTACAATACTTTCAATAATATCGTGAAAATCTATATCACATAATTGGTAATAATTAGATCTTTCGTGTGGTACATAAGAAAAACAAATAAAAATATCTTTATCAGTATCAAAGAAACTATGGTCAAGTTTTAACAGAATAATACCATCATTTAATTCTTTTTCAACAATAATACCGTTACATAAAAAACTCTTACAAAAAACAGCAATACCTCCTTCATTTCTAGTACCTATATTTTTATTACGAAATACACAAGAAATTCTGTCAAAACCATCTATAACTAACAAGTTATTATCTTTTAACCAAGTCTCACTGAGAAATAAAATATTATAATCATTTATTAAGTTCAAAAAGTCATTATCTTTGTAGACTGAAGTTAAACCATGAACATTCCAACATAGACATTTTAATTTACAAAATTGTTCTCTGGATTTGTCCTATGGCAAATATTCCTTCCCATTTACAAATATACGGTCTTTCACAAAGTAAGCCTTAATGTCCCGTTCGCGTAAGTCCTGTAGAATCGGCAGCTTTTCTTTTCTTCGTTTCTGGATGTCCAAAGGTAATTGTTCTGAAATAAAAAAAGAACAAATATATTATTTGAACCTATTAATGATTTCTTTTCATACTGATATCCTAGGTGTTGGATCTGCTTGTTTCTATTAAAAGTGGAAGGGACATTTTGTAAAAGTATGTTTAAACCATTTACAGGTAGATTTGGTTGGAAGAAAGGTGACAGTTTTCAACAGCTGCCATATGATGTTATGTGCAATAATAAGGCTAATACTGTCAGTATTATAGTAGAAAGTAAGTATTGATAATTAGAACAATTACACATAGGGTATATTGTTGTAAGATGGAAGATAATATGCAGAGGAAATTTTTGCGTAAGATTTAAACATGTATGCTCCTTTTGGAATTTATTGTTAGCATCAGAGGTATAAAAAAAAAGTTCACTGTAGTTATTAACATGATCGAGATTTTTATGTCTTAATACTTGCTTCATTTGTGATAAATTGTATGAAACTAGAATTCATCTGCATAAATTCTTCTATATACAAAACAGAATAAAATTGAATATTTTTTATTGATTGAATTAAGGTTTGATTGATGGCATGCTTACAAAACATGGCCATAGTGAATCTTATACAATAGATAACAGGATGAAAGAGACAAAAAGTAATGAATATGAGCAACAATCATTTGGTTATCTCCCTTACACAAGTCAAAGGCAATTTTTTTGTCAATATATCTATTACATCTAGTCCGACAGATTTATATTTATACAACTGCAAAAAAAAAATTTTGCGTCGTATACTGGTATCATGTAGTATGCGTCGTCGTCCGAAGACTCCGTACAATAACTTGTTTTAGGGAATGGATCTCTATAATTTTTTACCAGAAGGTTCAATACCACTTAAGGAAGGTTGGGATTGATTTTGGGGATTATGGTCCTAATAGTTTAAAAATTAGGGACCAAAAAGGGAGCCCAAAATAAGCTTTTTTGTAGTTTTCAAACAATAACTTGTGTTTAAATGTATGAATCTCTTTGAAATTATACCACAAGTTTCCAATTCATGAAGGGATGGTTTGTATTGACTTTGGGGGTTATCCCTCAACATTTTTTTTAGAATTAGGGGCAAAAGGGCCAAAAAAGGGGAAAAACTAAGTTTTTCTGGTTAATGGACAATTAAGACTTTAAAAGCAGTGTAAGGGAGGTAATTCAAAAACATTTAACATACAATGTTGGGTATGTTCTGATTTACCTCCCTTACACTTCTTGTAAATTATATGTATAAAGAAATGTCAGGTTTTGGACTAATTGCAAAAAAAGTGGGTAGCAGTTTTGAATTTTTTCCCCCAAATTTCTCAAATTTCAAATTTTTGAAAAGTTTGAAGAAGAAATCTTTAATTGCTCAGTATTGGGCAATAGATTTGTAAGATCTTGACATTTGTTTTGTGTCAGAAACTCATATTATGTCAAAAATTTGATCATAATCTAAATTCAGAGCTGTATCAAGCTTGAATGTTGTGTCCATACTTTCCCCAACTGTTCAGCGTTCGACCTCTGCGGTCGTATAAAGCTGTGCCCTGCAGAGCACCTGTTTTTGTTTGGTTCTGCAACTGTCCAAGTTAAAATGCCACACTATACAACTGAAGATTTTCCGAATGGTACTTTTTGAGTAGGGTTTTTTAGAAGACCTTCATCAGCAGTCTGAACAGAAAACTTTTTCATCTTCTAGCCCGGAAACTAAATATCAAAATTTGTCCTTATATGACTATATTAAATTTTGAAAATATTCACAAGTCCGAATCAATATTTACTAGTCTGGGGCATCAGACTAGTGGCTAACCGTGCAGACTGCATCAGAAAATAATGGAGGGTGACTTTCCAAGACCGTTATAATAGAATGAACTAGAACACATCCGTGATATCGCAGGTCTGTGATTGAATTCAAGTATATAACTATTTTAGTATTTGTATTGTTATCTGATAAAGTCAGGCCCATTATAAGATGAACAGTTTTCTCTGCTTTCAAAATGTTTCTGTTTGAACCCATCGACCTAGAACTTATCTTTTATTGGTAATATTAATTATTTGGAAAACAAAAGGGCCTGGAATGGAGTATTTTTTAATCAACAGCATTGTCCTATATTAGTTATAAATAAAGTTGAATTCTTTCATTTGCTGTTATACGTCATGATGGCTAACAAATTAAAAACTGTACCTATACGCCTTATTTTAAGTTCAGATTTTTAGTCCAGATTTTTAGTATTGTCATCTTAGAACGTCATACTGATTAAAATACAACAATAGGGAACACTGTGACAATGATTGAATTTAGTAGTGTCAACCCTGTGATTATGACCCGTGTATATAGCAAAATCCTAAATACACCTTTTGGTGGTGTGCCTGTCAGATGCTGAACATGCAGATAAGGTAATAGGTTACAGGTGAATATACTATTGGTATCGGTATTGGATTTGACCCAAAACTTGTTAATTATTGGCATTAGGTAGCACTCCACAGTTAGGTGTGTAGTTTCGCATTTTGGCCCCTGTGGATTTTTCAAATATGAGAGCTAGTGTGCAATAAAATTCATTTTTGGATAGCTGAGTATTAAAATAGCCTTTGTATTGGGTTTATATGAACATCAAGATTATGTAATGTATGTAATATAGGCTGTTTTCTGTATGACAGTCCGTATTTGCATGTACCTACCATACATTGGTCCGGCAATTATTGTAATGTTTTTTTCCAACTTTTTATCGCACGAACTTTGTGATTGGATTTTACGAAAAAATGAGGCGAAAGACACCCATTTTTTATTTGATCATTAGGAAGATTTATGAAAACAGTTTCTAAAAAGGTATCACTCAAAGGCATTGAAATTCTAGTTTGATCCAAATTTTGGGGGGATATGTGACATGTCCACCCCCCTTTTTGCAATATTTTATTGTAAATAAATGCAGAATGTTGCCATGGATACACATAAAAGGAATTAATTTTCACTCTTTTAACTTTTGAAAATCAAATCTATGGAAGGTACTGATTACATACATATGTACATGTACAACACAAACAGTTAGGTTAATGTATTAGAAATCCAGGAATATGAGATGATAAAACATTTTGTGGCTCATTTTTATACGACCGCAAAATTTGAAAAAATTTTCGTCGTATATTGCTATCACGTTGGCGTCTGCGTCGTCGTCGTCGTCCGTCGTCCGAATACTTTTAGTTTTCGCACTCTAACTTTAGTAAAAGTGAATGGAAATCTATGAAATTTTAACACAAGGTTTATGACCACAAAAGGAAGGCTGGTATTGATTTTGGGAGTTTTGGTCCCAACATTTTAGGAATTAAGGGCCAAAAAGGGCCCAAATAAGCATTTTCTTGGTTTTCGCACTATAACTTTAGTTTAAGTTAATAGAAATCTATGAAATTTTTACACAAGGTTTATGACCACAAAAGAACGGTTGGGATTGATTTTGGGAGTTTTGGTTTCAACAGTTTAGGAATTAGGGGCCAAAAAAGGGCCCAAATAAGCATTATTCTTGGTTTTCGCACAATAACTTTAGTTTAAGTAAATAGAAATCAATGAAATTTAAACACAATGTTAATGACTACAAAAGGAAGGTTGGTATTGATTTTGGGAGTTTAGGTCCCAACAGTTTAGGAATTAGGGGCCAAAAAAGGACCCAAATAAGCATTTTTCTTGGTTTTCGCACCATAACGTTAGTATAAGTAAATAGAAATCTATGAAATTTAAACACAAGGTTTATGACCATAAAAGGAAGGTTGGTATTGATTTTGGGAGTTTTGGTCCCAACAGAATAAGGGGCCCAAAGGGTCCAAAATTAAACTTTGTTTGATTTCATCAAAATTGAATAATTGGGGTTCTTTGATATGCCGAATCTAACTGTCATGACTGTGTATGTAGATTCTTAACTTTTGGTCCCTTTTTCAAATTGGTCTACATTAAGGTCTAAAGGGTCCAAAATTAAACTTAGTTTGACAAAAAATGAATCAGTTAGGTTCTTTGATATGCTGAATTTAAAAATGTACTTCGATTCTTGATTATTGGCCCAGTTTTCAAGTTGGTCCAAATCGGGGTCCAAAATTAAACTTTGTTTGATTTCATCAAAAATTGAATAAATGGGGTTCTTTGATATACCAAATCTAACTGTGTATGTAGATTCTTCATTTTTGGTCCTGTTTTCAAATTGGTCTACACTAAAGTCCAAAGGGTCCAAAATTAAACTTAGTCTGATTTTAACAAAAATTGAAATCTTGGGGTTCTTTGATATGCTGAATCCAAAAATGTACTTAGATTTTTTATTATGGGCCCAGTTTTCAAGTTGGTCCAAATCAGGATCTAAAATTATTATATTAAGTATTGTGCAATAGCAAGTCTTTTCAATTGCACAGTATTGCGCAATGGCAAGAAATATTTAATTGCACAATATTGTGAAATAGCAAATTTTTTTTTAATTAAAGTTATCTTTCTTTGTCCAGAATAGTAAGCAAGAAATATTTAATTGCAAAATATTGTGCAATAGCAAGATTTTTTTTTAATTGGAGTTATCTTTCTTTGTCCGGAATCAACTTAAATCTTTGTTATATACAATATACAATGTATATTCACTTTTTACTACAAACTGATAAATTAAAATAATCTTTACCATTCAGTGATAACAAGCAGTTTTTTTACATCTTAATATTTTATGATGTATTTAAATGAGTAGTTATTGTTGCAAACTCCATTAGAAATTTTAATTGAGATTAGTTTTGGAATAAGGGAAAGGGGGATGTGATTAAAAAAATTGGGTTCAATTTTTCTCATTTGAAATTTCATAAATAAAAAAGAAAATTTCTTCAAACATTTTTTTGAGAGGATTAATATTCAACAGCATAGTGAATTGCTCTAAGAGAAAACAAAAATTTTAAGTTCATTAGAACACATTCATTCTGTGTCAGAAACCTATGCTGTGTCAACTATTTAATCACAATCCAAATTTAGAGCTGAATCCAGCTTGAATGTTGTGTCCATACTTGCCCCAACCGTTCAGGGTTCAACCTCTGCGGTCGTATAAAGCTACGCCCTGCGGAGCATCTGGTTGATTTTATTTTCTAACTGTGGAGTGCTACCTTATTAATTATGTGGAAAACAAAAGGGTCTGGAGTGGTGTAATTTTTAATCAACACCATTGTTCTATATAAGCTATATATAAAGGGGATTTCTTTGATTTGTCATTTTTACCCCATGATGGCTGATAAATTGGACTTAGTTATTTTAGTATTATAGATGTCACAAATTTATTACAGATAGTATAGAAGCTTTGGCCTGTGATGTCATGTTCCCAGTGTCTGTTCTACAAAATTACATTAGATTGGTAAGTTTAACAGACAAACACTATAGATGACGAAAGAGAGTGAAGATGTGAAAATGTTTTGAAAATTTTTGTATTCATGTTACAATGGTTTCTTTAGGCAGTTAAGCTGCCTTATGCGAGCACCCTGGATTTGGGTTCCCCCCTGGTAATTTTTGAAAAAGTGCCATTGCTCTGATCTGGCAGGTCTGGTAGATTCTTTATAACTAATTAGACATTTTTTTCACACTTTCTGTTATAAAAAACAATAAATATAAGGAAGATTACCTCAAATGACCGTCGATTTTCCCAAAACAATTGATGTTCCCCATTTGAAAAAGTGCTAATTAAAAAGTTAAGCATAGCTTTTTATCGTCTGTGCTTTTGATGAAGATGTAAGTGAACTATTGTAAGAATAATTTCATCGCCGAAAATGTTTGTAATAAAGGCATTAAAATTTGCCAAATGGCATGAATGGCGCATGGATATTATTTTGCGGCTATTACGCCGTTGAATTTGGTGGATTCCATCCTACTAAAGGTAAATATTTAAAGGCATTGTCTTACTTCCTCTCTGTATAAGTCTTGGATTTGTAAGAATACTTGATTATTTTATTTCTACATTGTATGAAGATATGTATTTTATTTAATTATTTAATGTAAGCTGATGTTATTATTTGTCATCGTGTCTCTCCTTACTTGCTATGTATCGTGTAAACCCCTAAACATTATACTCGATCAGGGCCATTGCAATTTCAATCGGGACCTCATTTGAATACGTATTTATAGATTTTGTCGATGTCAATTAAGGTCATTTCAAGATGGTTTCCTTTATCGAGTTTTAGTTAAAAGTGAAATCACAAAAATATTGAACTTAGAGGAAAAACACTTTCAGTATTAATGGTTACAATTTACAATTAAAAAATGTTAGGTCTTGATTTATTTAAGTCGATAAGTTAGGGGTTAAACACAAAAAGTCGGAATACGAAAATTTTTGATACTTTAATCACACATATTCAAAATGGCGCATCGTGGTTTACTTGTACACACGTGAATAACATTAAACGAAATCGATCTTGGGAAGATTTCACTAGGTTTTATCTTGACTATAATGGTTTTACCATTGAAGGGTTCATCTTTTATTGATATTCAGGATTCAGGTACACTGTAACGTTAAGATGCAATGACACAAATTTTACCAAATCCGAAACAAAGCGGACATTCGATCAAAGGCTGATTTTTATGCAAATTACTAAGTCAACACTGTTAGATTGTTTATTTTATTTAAAAATAATAACAAAGAGTAGTCAAGAATACTTTTATTTCTAAATAATACAAAGAGTTGTCAAGAATACATTATAACATTGACAACACATAATGTTTCTGTTTACTTGGCCAAACCTCGTTCAACATCGTATCCCAACTCTGGAAAAAAAATGTCATGAAATCCTATAGTACTGCATAGTCCGCACTCTTTCCATCAATTTCATTCCCAGGGTACAAAACTGCGGACTATACACCCCTTTCTACGGTATGTAACACATAAACAAATGACAGCTACTGAATTACAGGCTCCTGACTTGGGACAGGAACATACTTAAATAATGTAGGTATATCTCATTACCAGAATATTTAGCCCACCCCCTTTGTCATGGTCTATTGACTAATATGTATTAGTTTTTGATTAGGTCAGATATTGAGGAACCACTAGTGAATGGTCAATGATATTTGGTGTGCAGTTGGATAAACTTTGTCACTTTTAATTTCTTGGCTCACACCGAACAAGGGTCCAGAAATAACTAGTGTAAAACCTTTCAAACTAGAAAACCAAAGGTTTGTTCAAAAAGGACAACTTATGAAAAGTCAATGGTATTTGGTAAGCAGTTGTATATTCCTCCATGCAGCTTGTAACTATTAGCAAAACCTACATGTATACTGCATAGTAAGCTTTAAAAGACCAGGAATTAAAAATGTAAAACAATAAAAACTAATAAAAATGTTAAAATAAATAATTGGACATAACTTTTAAAAGTGGCGGGATTGGATAGTGAAAATTTTAGGGTACAAACATTATTCAATACTTGAGAAATAGCCGAGATAATATTTTCCCCAATTTTTCAACAATTTTGTCTTAACTTCTGCCAAGTTTACCTCTGCTTTTTTTTATTTAACTGCCTACAGCGCCTTTGGTGCTTTGATTTTTAGATAATTTTAGAATGTGTATGTGTGTATCCATGGTCAACTAACACTTGTGTATTTAAAAGTGATATTGATTGAAACATTTTAGTAAAGTCTATAACTTGATATACATTATCCATATATTACTGTGGATTCATTTATTTTCGTGGGTACTGATTTTTCGAGGATTAAGGAAAAAGTTCCAAGTCCATGAATATTAATTTTCTTGGTTTTGCTTAAGTATGCATACAAGCCTAATAAAAATTTGTGATTGGTTGAACAGTTAATTTCTGGTTTCACCTGTACACACGAAATCTATGAAAATTGGTGTCTAACAAATAACACAGAACCCACAATAGATGGATCTGTTTTGTATGCTGCTGTTCTATTCATGACAATCCTCCTTTTTTCCCTTTTTTTTCAGAAATTTATACAAATCAGTGCTGATCAATTCTTTTTTACAGGGGTTATATCCCTTGGAAATGTAAATACATTTTCTGTAGAAAATTGTATTGTAAGCATTCTCATGCCTAAATTTTATGTAAGATAACTATGAAATTTATATTGGTACTGCTTAAAAAATCAGTACATATCAACTATTGTAACAAGAATTACATCCTTTGAAATACCACATTTTCTATTAAACTCTTTTCTTCCATTTTTAGCTTGAACATTATAAAAGTGTCGTGTTTTATGGACCTGATTCCACAGGAAAGACTTACTTAGCCAGGAGATTAGCTAATTATATTGCTGTAAGTTGTACATAATGTGTTGGCTACTGTAGTTGAATATAAGTCCTTTAATTTCCAGTCGAATTTTTAAAAGATAACTGACCAGTAAATGTAGTACATTTAAGTTTGAGTATATAAGACACAGGGTATGATGAAGACTTTTTTCAGGCCCAAGTTTACATGGCATATTTGTAAAGTCACTAAAGACTCCTTTAAGAATTTTTCATTGATATTTCATTAATATTTGTAATATACTACCTCCTCTAAAATACCTTACCTTTTGCTTTGTAAGTGCTCACAGTTCATTTTGTAGGATCAGTAATTTATTTCATATGAACTTATTTTTCTTTTTGCTGGTCTGAATATAATGATATTTAAGAAAATAGTTTTTATTTTATTTTGTATATTTGTAGAAAAAAGAGCAGGAAACAGGAAAGATTACAGAAATACACCATGTTTCATTGCACGAAAATTATAGTCACAATGATCTAGTCAAATTACTGAAAAATACAGGTATTTAAAACTAACCTTCATTTTATTTAGAAATTGTAGATTGCAAATTGCTAGACTAGACAATTAAGTCTAAAAGCTAGTATACATCAACTTTGCTTTTCTTACATTGTCAAATAAAAGAGACAGATCCTTTAAACTTGTGTTTTACTTAAAAAGATTAAACTGATAATGTTATTAACACATGATTAATGCTGAAGTTTTATCAGAAAAAGAAAATATTATATTGAACTCAATGAATTTACTTGAATGCATTAAAAGTGAGAATGGAAATGGGGAATGTGTAAAAGAGACAACAAACGACCAAAGAACAGAAAACAGCCAAAGGCAACCAATTGGTCTTAAACACAGCAACTCTGTACCTGGAGCTGTGCTTCAACTGGCTCATAAACAAATTCTGTACAATGTAGAGGTTGATATCAAATTTACAAACATTAAATTCATAGACCTCACAAGGCATGTTAATCTCTTATAAGTTTAGAATGAATCCAGTACAGAAATGTAAAGTTGTATACCTATTACTGGGCTCACTACCTCAGAATCATAAGGGAATTTGTACCTTCACAGTGACTTATTTGCTGAAGTCACCAATTAGTATACCTATTACTGGGCTCACTACTTCAGAATCATAAGGGAATTTGTACCTTCACAGTGTCTTATTTGCTGAAGTCACCAATTAGTAAACCTATTACTGGGCTCACTACTTCAGAATCATAAGGGAATTTGTACCTTCCCAGTGACTTATTTGCTGAAGTCACCAATTAGTATACCTATTACTGGGCTCACTTCTTCAGAATCATAAGGGAATTTGTACCTTCCCAGTGACTTATTTGTTTAAGTCACCAATTAGTATACCTATTACTGGGCTCACTACCTCAGAATCATAAGGGAATTTGTACCTTCCCAGTGACTTATTTGCTGAAGTCACCAATTAGTAAACCTATTACTGGGCTCACTACTTCAGAATCATAAGGGAATTTGTACCTTCCCAGTGACTTATTTGTTTAAGTCACCAATTAGTATACCTATTACTGGGCTCACTACCTCAGAATCATAAGGGAATTTGTACCTTCCCAGTGACTTATTTGCTGAAGTCACCAATTAGTATACCTATTACTGGGCTCACTTCTTCAGAATCATAAGGGAATTTGTACCTTCACAGTGACTTATTTGCTGAAGTTACCAATTAGTATAACTATTACTGGGCTCACTACTTCAGAATCATAAGGGAATTTGTACCTTCCCAGTGACTTATTTGTTTAAGTCACCAATTAGTATACCTATTACTGGGCTCACTACCTCAGAATCATAAGGGAATTTGTACCTTCACAGTGACTTATTTGCTGAAGTCACCAATTAGTATACCTATCACTGGGCTAACTACTTCAGAATCATAAGGGAATTTGTACCTTCACAGTGTCTTATTTGCTGAAGTCACCAATTAGTATACCTATTACTGGGCGCACTACTTCAGAATCACAAGGGAATTTTTACCTTCACAGTGTCTTATTTGCTGAAGTCACCAATTAGTATACCTATTACTGGGCTCACTACTTCAGAATCATAAGGGAATTTGTACCTTCACAGTGTCTTATTTGCTGAAGTCACCAATTAGTATACCTATTACTGGGCTCACTACTTCAGAATCATAAGAGAATTTGTACCTTCACAGTGTCTTATTTGTTGAAGTCACCAATTAGTATACCTATTACTGGGCTCACTACTTCAGAATCATAAGGGAATTTGTACTTTCACAGTGTCTTATTTGTTGAAGTCACCAATTAGTATACCTATTACTGGGCTCACTACTTCAGAATCATAAGGGAATTTGTACCTTCACAGTGTCTTATTTGCTGAAGTCACCAATTAGTATACCTATTACTGGGCTCACTACTTCAGAATCATAAGGGAATTTGTACCTTCACAGTGTCTTATTTGCTGAAGTCACCAATTAGTATACCTATTACTGGGCTCACTACTTCAGAATCATAAGGGAATTTGTACCTTCATAGTGTCTTATTTGCTGAAGTCACCAATTAGTATACCTATTACTGGGCTCACTACTTCAGAATCATAAGGGAATTTGTACCTTCACAGTGTCTTATTTGCTGAAGTCACCAATTAGTATACCTATTACTGGGCTCACTACCTCAGAATCATAAGGGAATTTGTACCTTCACAGTAACTTATTTGCTGAAGTCACCAATTAGTATACCTATTACTGGGCTCACTACTTCAGAATCATAAGGGAATTTGTACCTTCACAGTGTCTTATTTGCTGAAGTCACCAATTAGTATACCTATTACTGGGCTCACTACTTCAGAATCATAAGGGAATTTGTACCTTCCCAGTGACTTATTTGTTTAAGGTAAGGTTTGCGTACACAGGGAGATAACTCGAATTCAAATAATTGAAAAAAGGAGGGACCCGCCATTTTGAATTGCTTTGATTAACCAATGTTCGATAACTACAATATTATAGTAAATAAAACAACACCTACCTCAAAATCGCCGTTTTGATGTAATCTTATCAAAATTTGAATCGTACAAGTAACGTTATGACCTTCAGTTTGTTAGTTTTCATTTATATGAAGTCACGTTTAGCCATAACGTCTTTGTGCAAAAAACATTCATGAAGTTTCGCGGAGTTTATTTTAATTTCATAAATGTACATTTTTATGCCCCCGCCGTAGCAAAGGGGGCATTGAGTTATATCCTTGTCTGTCTGTACGTCGATCCGAATGTACGTATCATAGTGTAGATCCGTTTTTACAAAATTGTTTTCCACCCTTTAACTTTAGTTTTCCTCAACCAACTGATATAAAACTTATGCACAATGCGTTTTGCCACAAAAACACAGAATGGATTTGAATTTTGATGTCGTCACTTTTACAGTTCTAGATTTATGAGGGGTCGGACAGGGGATACCTTTCTCCATTCTCCCGTCCCCTTTCTCTTGTCTTCCGCCATAAAACCTAAAAAAAACTAATGTATGGGAAGCTCATTTCAATAGAAATCGGTCTAATATCTTGTGTTTTTATGGCTTGTCCCCTTCTTGTCCTTTCACAAGATAGAAGTGTTGTTTATTCTGCTTCAAGAACCCCGGTAACTTTTTCACTGACTGTTAAGCTGTCTCTTTTATTGAATTGGTAAGTCTGATGCACGCCGTTTCCGATTTTTTATACAGTATAAATACAAATTATAGAAACGCAGGATTGAATGAAAAACGGCACATTTTTGTGACACTTTTAGTCAATTTAGTTTATATAATGCGCCATGTGTTTTTACTTATAGAGGATGCATATATATATATTCTCAGATATTTTTATTGCATAATTTTTACAAATGACAGAATGTTGAACTTGAACTTTTCAAATGTATAGTTTGTAAGGTTTGTCCACAAATACGCACACAACCCACACGTTTACATCATTCGAAATATATTTTATTTTATCAATCACTTTTAGAACTGATGGAGTGTTCTAATAGTATTTTTTTATGGATGCATTAAGACACAACTATTGTATTATGTCGTCCTGAACATGCCTGAAGTATTTGCCACTGGACATTTTACAACCTCTAATCAAACAAACTTCTATGCATATCAAAATTGAGAATGGAAATGGGGAATGTGTCAAAGAGAAAACAACCCGACCATAGAAAAAACAACAGCAGAAGTCAACTTTGAATCCATTTATCTAAAAACAAGGATGGTAATATGTGTCTCTACACATGCACGGACTCACTATAAAATCCCGGAAATTGTTAGTTTTTAGTCTTTCTCCGTATATAAGAGATCATAATAAAGTAGTGACGACGCTCTGAGAATTTTTATGAGGTCGTTTTCTTAATTTTTCGTTTCTGTTCTCCAACTTTAGTTTGCTTTTACCGAATGTTATAAAATTTATACGTAATGCTTTATAATGTTTCATGTTTATGTAAGGGGGGCATCATCTGTGTCCCATGGACACATTACCCATTTATTCCAGCTCTAACGTATTATTTCTTTTTGTAATGCATTATAATCGGAATTACATAACTGTGGTTGAAGAGTAGTCACAATCAATTTTGATTTGACGGTCGCAAATTTCCGTTTTAATGTCTCCCCTACGCGTGGACAGTAAAACTGCATTTGCGAACATGTTGATTCATCAACTACAGTGCCGTTACTCCTGTGAACTTCATTGAACTGATTTTAATTTATTGAAATGTGGAAGATTTACATATTACAGGTCTACATAACTGCATTTCTTATTTTAAATATCAACAATACATATACGGCTGGTCATTTGTATTCCGAGGCCATTGTCTGTTTCGTCTTTCATCATGTATTGGAGCATGTAGTTTGTGTGTTTGGTCAAAGACCCCAAATCTGAACATCATGTGTAACAATTGGACAAATCATATCAGTAATCTATCTTTCTCCTGCAAGGCTTTCCCCTGCTTAGTCATAAATATTTGTTGATGTCTAGATTTAAATGAATGGAATAAACACGGCTGCTGTAAATGACTTTAATATAGTCAAAACTGATGTCTTTTCATCCAATTGCTGCATACAAACAATTTACCAAACATGGGACAATGAAGCAATTTTTCATTACTTTTAATGGCAATTTGAATGCTTTTCTAAGATTTAAAATATTACAGTTTGAAGCACTGAAAGAATATAAGTGTTTTCTTCAAAATCAGAGTCTTGTACATGTATTAATACACAAGTATGACCAAAGTTAAACACCTCCCCTTCTGACTGATAGTTGTGGGCATAAAAGTTAAGGGACGACATCAAAAGTTTAATGTAGGATAAAAAAAAACTTAATTCACATAGTTTGTTCACTGACCCTCCCCCTATATATGTAAAATCGATGTCAAATTAACAAAACTTGCAGCAACTTTTATCCCCCCACCCCCAAACTATTTGAACTAAGTTTTTCATCATACATTGATCTTTTGATGTCATCCCTAAGTTAATCACTGTTTTCTCTCATTGATTATGGTCAATCCCAAAGTGTTACAAGAAAAAATGATTCTTTGTAAAAAGATGCTATTAAAGATGACTTTCTTCTTTGCAGATCAACAAAAAAATATTTTTGTGTTTTACAGAAATGACAAGATGAACAGATATAACGGCCATTTCCGTAAAAACGAGTTCGGGGACATACCAATTTTATTAGCTCATTATAATGCAAATAGTTAATTCCTTAAGTTCACAGTGTGGACCCGGAAAAAGGATATTTTTGGCTTTTTGTTGCCATGGCAACGTTTTTTTTTAACCCAAAAATAAAAAAATCTGTTTTTAGGATTTTTTTATGATATTTTTATTTAAAATTTATCATTAATAAATGGACCACAATTATTTATACATGTTTTATTTAGTTTTATTTTTTTATAGTCACTCGCATACATTATTATTTCAGAAAAATTCAAATACAATTTTCTCTAAAAATCGTCAAAAATCCGAATTTTGAGCTTTTCACCTGAAAAAACGTGACGGGCAATGTTCGATTTTTCTTCATTAAATGATTGGGTACTCCTCCCTGAACAAAATAATGTATCATATTGGTATAATATCACTAAGAAAAAAATCCAGGTTTCATGAAAACCTTACCTTAAGTCACCAATTAGTATACCTATTACTGGGCTCACTACCTCAGAATCATAAGGGAATTTGTACCTTCACAGTGACTTATTTGCTGAAGTCACCAATTAGTATACCTATTACTGGGCTAACTACTTCAGAATCATAAGGGAATTTGTACCTTCACAGTGTCTTATTTGCTGAAGTCACCAATTAGTATACCTATTACTGGGCTCACTACCTCAGAATCATAAGGGAATTTGTACCTTCACAGTGTCTTATTTGTTGAAGTCACCAATTAGTAAACCTATTACTGGGCTCACTACTTCAGAATCATAAGGGAATTTGTACCTTCCCAGTGACTTATTTGCTGAAGTCACCAATTAGTATACCTATTACTGGGCTCACTACCTCAGAATCATAAGGGAATTTGTACCTTCACAGTGTCTTATTTGCTGAAGTCACCAATTAGTATACCTATTACTGGGCTAACTACTTCAGAATCATAAGGGAATTTGTACCTTCACAGTGTCTTATTTGCTGAAGTCACCAATTAGTATACCTATTACTGGGCTCACTACTTCAGAATCACAAGGGAATTTGTACCTTCACAGTGTCTTATTTGCTGAAGTCACCAATTAGTATACCTATTACTGGGCTCACTACTTCAGAATCATAAGGGAATTTGTACCTTCACAGTGTCTTATTTGTTGAAGTCACCAATTAGTATACCTATTACTGGGCTCACTACTTCAGAATCACAAGGGAATTTGTACCTTCACAGTGTCTTATTTGCTGAAGTCACCAATTAGTATACCTATTACTGGGCTCACTACTTCAGAATCATAAGGGAATTTGTACCTTATTTGTTGAAGTCACCAATAAGTATGAGCCCACTGTCATGTTGTAGTAGTTTACCGTATTTCATGTATGTTACATTTGGTTTTGTAGGTTGTATGGTAAAAGAAGACAATGAAGAAGCCGATTGTAGAGCACCTATTTTGATTCTTGATAATTTAGATAATATTAACATTGCTGAGTTGTTTGGACCTTTACTGAATGCTGTAGAACATAGAGGACAGTTTCATTCTTTTACTCTTAATGGTAAACAAGATTTAATACACCATTATATTTTGGCAGAAGGATAGTAATTTTATCAAAGTAACTTTTTCCAAAGTAGAATTTAATGTTCAAAGCATGTCAAGTTTTTCTCATCTTTGACAAACACTTCTGAATGAATGGTATTTAAAATATTTCAAATGAAAAAGTGCATCCATCAACATGAAGAAATTGTTTTACAAAAAAAAACCAAGTGTATTGACCAATTAACCTTGGAATAGTCTTTTTAAGATATTTGTTTTATGAACTTTAAAACAGTTATTGGTATTGGCATTAATATTGCTAAATAGGTGAAATGCCTTGTACAGGTGATCTTTTTCTACTATTCTTGTGAATTCCATCTGGGTAATTTTGGTCTTTTAAAAATGCTGTTAACAGCTGTTTATAAATTTTAACCAGAATTGAGTCCATTTGAGAAAATTAATAACCTGTCACATTGTTGAAACCAGAAATATAGAGCGTTTATTAACGTTTACAGGTGCTACAGATGAGGGTGGTGAAGATCTGTATTTCTTTGTAGATAATTTATACATACTTGGAACCATGAATAAATCAAGGTATGTTGTTTTAATTAGTGCATGCAAAAACAATTGTTTTTTTACCAAGGGGGGATTAATATGCTGATTTAATGTTTTGAGATATCAGAAAGATTGGTTTTTTTTCCATAGTAGTGAAGCATTTACATCATCACTGATTAAATATATTTTTGTTCTTATTTGGTTACAGAACTGTAAAGTACAAATTGTTATACATGCATAGGGAATTCATATCAAAATGTCATGTGACCTGTTGCTCAAAATGAGAAATTCATCTTCTCAAAATGTTGACTATTTAAAAGACACATATCGATACATCTCAGTATTTGTATTATTGAGTATATTCTTTAACATAAATTTAACTCTTTTCAGGTCTATTGGGTTAGACTTTGGTATACAACAGAGATTTCGATGGGTACATCTACGTATTGACATTGAACCCATACGTAACTTGTTAGCCAGGCATCTACTTAGAAGATTTATCCATATAAACAAGGGCCAGTTGCCATCTTCAGACAGTACAATATTTCGAGCTGTGGAATGGGTTGTTTGTGTGTGGCAGAGACTAAATGATGGTTTAGGAAAACTTGGTCTACCAGATGTGGTGTTTGGTCCTTACCAATTTTTGTCTTGTCCACTGGAAACTAATGATCCACAAAGTATTCAAAGGTAAGTCTAAAGATTGGTTTATATGATAAATTTAAGAAAAGACTAAATTATGTGCATCTCTGACCAACAAATTTTCTCACTACAAAGCCCATATCTAGAAGTTCAATATTATGATTTGTGTACCAATGTCTAAAAGGTACTGATACCTGACATAAATAAGTCACAGTGACCTGTAAATTTACTTTTAAATTGAGAATGGAAACATGTAATATGTCAAAGAGAGACAAAAACCCGACAAGAGAGCAGAAATAGCCCAAGGCCACAAATGGGTCTTCAACACATTGGGAAAATCCAACACCTGGAAGAAGGCTTCAGGCAGTATTGGTCATTTACAATAACCAATTGTGTTTTGTAGTATTTTCAACAGATACAAGCTTTATAGATGATGTATATAATCTTTTGTTACAGTTGGATGGCAACAATGTGGAATAATGTTATTTCTCCAGTCGTTAAAGAAGCTGTGATAAAGAACAGTGGTAAAGATGCCTCAGATATTGGCCAACAGAAAGTTGTCAGTACAGCTTTATATGTCTTAATGCAAAGGGCTGTTGTACCAGGATGTCCATTGTCTGGTCAAGGTGAGAAACAGATTATTTTTAAGGAACCAAAACAACAAAAATCAGCCATTTTGTAATAAAATTGAGAATGGAAATGGGGAATATATCAAAGAGACAACAACCCAACCATAGAGCAGACAACAGCCGAAAGCCACCAATGGGTCTTCAATGCAGTGAGAAACTCACACACCCTGAGGCTTCCTTCAGCTTGTCCCAATGTTCGGTTTAATATTTAACACTTAATTTCAGTCTTATGTTAGCCTCGGTTAATAATTTTCGTCATATAAGAAACATTTAACAGCACAACTATATTTATATCAGTTTACCATAGGGATTCAAATTACAGGAGATCAGGACTTCCAATCCTTTATATTGATGTTTCATACAGGGCCCATGACTTAAGGAGGGCCTTTCTCTTAGAAATTATACTAAATCTTCATTCTTTGACACAAAAATAAAACCATTGATTTCTATTTCTATGCAAAACTAAAAGTTAAGATATGTATCAGTATTGGGTTACAATTATAAAATAGGAATACTACAAACATATAGTAATAGCTGAAAAACAACAGCTTTAAAAAAAAAAAAGTGTTTGTCAGAAATCTTAAGATTGGCACATATTTACTTTCAAAATACGGCATTGCTCATGCTGATAAACTGTAATAGTGTAAGAATTTATGATGTGAAGGGATGAATATTTTTTACATCAAATAAAGAGAAAACTATGTACATTTGTGACTTAATCATTATTGACAGTGGTTTAAGAAAAAAGATTTAAATTAAATCACACGGGTGAAACAACTTGCTGAAAAGTATAGATTATCAGGTTTTCTACACATTGATATTTTACGATATCTATACGAAGAAAATCTGATTATCTTTTTATCGTTCTATTACTGGTCGTTTCTTTCTCCCTAAGAAAATTTTAGGCTTGACAAAAGCAAGCTTGATAATGTCTCCTCTGGCATTGTGACGTCGCTGATAACTTCTCCTCTCACATTGTGACGTCGCTGATAATGCCTGGTCTTGTTTTGAAGACTTGATACTAGAATTACGGAGCAACAGAGCAGGGTGATATAGGCAGAGGGAAGGACGATAAGACTTATGATTATACTTGCATTGATTTAAACACAATGTTATTTTATTCCAGATAAAGAACATTTTCTTCACAGTTTATCTGGGACTAATGAACTTGATATTCCTATAAAACAAGATAAGACATCAAAATCAACTGGACTTTCTAGACGTTCTAGGGAAAATAGTCCAGTCAGATTACAGAGGTATGTTATATCAGTGCAGAGGTTTCTTATCAGCAAGAGTATGTAAGGTATTAAAGTATTATGCTTTTCTTTAAAAGTTACCATTTTTATGCCCCTGCTTAGTGAAAGGTGCATTAAGTTTTACCCTTGTCTGTCTGTACAACTGTATGTCCAGAAATTAGTTTTCATTCTCTAACATCATTAACATTTGTTTGCCTCATCTATATAAATCTAATACAATATTGCTTATTACCTCAAAACACAGACCAAGTTTGAATTGAGTTGCCATCACTTTTACCGTTTCTGTTCTCTAACTTAAGTTTGCCTAAACCAAATGTTATGAAACTTACACACAATGTTTATTACCACAAACCAAAGATTAAGTACAAATTTGGGTAGCGTCACTTTTACTATTTTTGAGTTATGTACCTTTTCTAATTTTATATGCTAGCAGGGGCACCATCTGTGTCAGATGTCCCAATTATTTAGAAAGGAAACCTCAGTAAATTACTCAACCCAACATTCTTTGAAATTGAACTTTAATCAAATTGTACATGGAGATATATATTTTTATATTTACATGAATTATGTCTATTTTAATAGGAATTCAATAGGAAGTGACAGTAAACCAGACATCATGTTGGCGTCATCCAGTATCAAAAGAAGAAGTCTCTCAGATATGTCACTTCAATCTACTTTTGAGGCAGAAGAAATAAAACAGGACACACAACAGGCCAAAGTTCCCAAGTTGGAAATTAGATCTCCTGTGATATTCTCTAGAAACTCTCCTTTACGGGCTTCAACACCTGCTGGAAATTTTTGGGAACCAGATAATAACTCTTCACACATAGTTAGATCCTATAGTGTATCAAATCGTCCAAATTCTTCCCAAGGAAGGAGCACTTCAAATATCCCACAAGTATCTCGTAGGACAAGATCATCAGAAAATTTAACCACTTTCGGAAGTCCTTATGGATTTAGCAAGCTTAATAATAACAATATCACACCAAAATTAAAGTCACCATTTTCATTTTCTCTGGCCACACCAACTTCATCTTTAACTTCATTTAAATTCTTGGAGGCCAAATCAAAAGTAACTACAGGAAGTCATATAAAGCGTACAGCTCGGAGGAGTTTAGATTCCGCTGACAGACAATTTAGTGCTTTACCTAACAGGAATGACAGACGATCCTTTCAACCTGACCATTATCTTGGTACAAATTGTTGAGAACAAAAGTAATGTCCCATCAATGTGTTCAATTATTTATTGTACTGGTTATTATTTATATCAGTAATTTAATTAATGGTTTCTTAAGTTACAGCATTGTTTTGTTTTTTATGTTTACATAGATAAACTATTTGTTCTGGAGTTTATTTTAGATGGTATAATTGTTACTGTTTTATGATCTGTCATATACCTACTTTCTGTTTTCTGATACATGATAATTTTGAACGATGAATGGCAGTATGCTTATCAAGACAACACATACTACTAAATGGGTTTTTTGTTTATATTTTTTTAATTTACCTCTGACAGTTAATTTTTTGCAGAAAAAAACGGCAATGGACATTTGAGCGCATTGACAGGACATTTGAGCGAAAAAAAAAAGGACGTTTGAGTGCCAAAGTATAGGACATTTGAGCGCCTAAATTTTAGGACATTTGAGCGAAAATAAGAATAAGCGTAGGACATTTGAGCGAAAACAAGTCTTAGATAGAGAATTGTCTTATTGGCAATCATACCACATTTTCTTACGAATATAGTTCATTAAATGAGGAGTTTACCAACAAAAAGATTAAAACATATTTTAATTGTAAAAAACAAAGCACTAAAAACAAAGCACAGTCATAAAACAGGAGTTTACCAACAAAAAGATTAAAACATCTTTTAATTGTAAACAAAGCACTAAAAACAAAGCACTGTCATAAAACATAAAACTCGGCAACGGCATTATTTACAAGTCTGTTCGGGCTTGGAACTTATATCCCAGGCTTCTGACATAAAAATCCCTCGTAATTTCCTGCTGGCAGTATTTCGAATGCAAATCCCGGAGATTCTGTTCCTTCTCCTTTTCTGTTCGGCTCTGCGGTGCATCAATGTTCAAACTCCGAATTTTTATGTAAGTCACAGATTGCAATTTGATAATAGTGTCAAGGAAAGTATAAATTGATGGATGACTGTGATAGAACTGCTCGTTATAATGGACATGAAATGATTCGGGCCCATTGTTAGTACGTTTTAACGAGGATGGAACTTCGGCCCAGAGATGAGGGGGAAATAACGATTCATCTGTTATATAAGTATCAGTCAGGTAATCTGCAAATTCTATACAAGGCTTGTCGTTAGGTACAACGGCCATAAAATCTTCTACGAAACAGTCGGCTACTTCGTCTGGAGCTAAAAAGGCTATCCCAAAAATCCCTTTAAGCCATTTACTAATGTCTGAATCAAGCTCTTTGTATTGTTATAGTAGAATTGATTGGTAAATAGAGATCAACTTAGGATTTCACTTACATAAACCAGCCAGAACCGGTCGAATTACTCGGGTGTGAAATAAAATAAAAAATATTTATAACTAAATCTTACTTTTTTTTCTTACTTTTAAAAAAAAATCTTAATTCGTGTAAAATTATCAGGGAAAATTTCGCTCAAATGTCCTGTCTGAAAACTCAGGTAAGGTTAATATCCCGGCGCTCAAATGTCCTATGAAGTCGGCGCTCAAATGACCCTATGTGCTTTTTTCTTTTTCGCTCAAATGTCCTATGCCCGAAAAAAATGCTTAAAACTGGTAGGATTTAAAGAAAGATTTAGTACAAATGTTCTTATTATTTACATTGGCAATGAGAGGAAAGGGAAAGAAAATCTCAGTTTACATGGTTATAGTCAAGTGTCATTTATAAATCTATTTGAAATTAAAGATTATTTAGCATTCAATTTTAATCAGGATCAATAAACAGTAATAAACTTTTCAAAAGATTAGCAACTTAAAATGCTCCATGTTTCACTGTTTAAACAAATAAATCCATATAAATGTACTTTATAAATTTGAATTAAAAATTTCATGAATCAGTGGATATGTCAATGGCTAATACAGGAAGTTTCTTATTAGAAGTCATTCACTTTTAAGAACAAGTTAAGATTATAAGTGTGTCATTAAAACTATAGTGTTCCTTTCCTGGTTGAGTAGGTTCAAAAATCAAAATCTTTATGTTTTCATCTTTTTTTGTTGTTGTTGAATATTACATAAGAGTTATTCCAAATTAATGCACATTTATTAGATTAAAGTGTTAAGATTATCATTAATATGACCCAGATTTAAAGTGTCCAAAGCTACTTGTATGTCATGTTGTGTATTAGTCATATGGCTTAATGATATCATTTCAGTCATGCATCTCAAGTAAGCCAAAGATTATAGATGTAAATGGGACACTTTATTTGACAAAGATAGCTCCTTTAAAGCAAGTGTATGTTTAAAAAAGTATGATTAATTCATTGACGGTTTGCTCTATGTGATTCTGTGGAAATGATATGCTCACAAGATCCATCCTTCTTTGTATATTACATATGTTTAATATTAAGCTTGTATAGAAACATAATAGATTTTATATACAGTACATATATTTATTATTCCACAATCTTTATTTTGACTGTTTTGTTGACGTCTGTTTCTCAACTTATGAAATATATAGCCTGCTATATACACATTTTAAGTTGTGTAATAAGTCACTATTTAATGCGAACCATCTAAATTAAATTTTCACAGCTTTAGTGCTGAATGATGCTTTACATTTTTTCTAGGTGTCATAGAGAATTTATATTAAGCCAAACAAAGACACCTTTCAGTTTTAAAATTCTGTACATAGGATCTTTTTTTATTGAACAAATTTAGTTGCACAAGTGAGAATTTTAGCATTGTATATATTTCACCAGGATTGTGCAATTTTCATCTGTTTATTTCATGTTTTGGATGTTTTCAAATTGCAATTTTGAAAAACCAATGTTGTTTTATTTTAAGTTATAGATTTGTATTATGTTGATTGAAAGAGTTGTTTCAGTAAATATTGAAACATTTACTTTAAAAGGACATTTTAAGTTTTTACATGAAGGTTGTAAAATTATTTATTTTAAAATCAGGAATCATTGTTGTTTACAAAATACTGTTTATGAAATAATGAGGAAATTCTCAGTAATTTTGTGAATCAAATTTTAATCTAGATATGCAGTACAAGTGTTATATGTTGTGTCATTGTGAAAGTACTGTATATTACTGACATTGTTTTTGTAAATAATCGCATACAACTTGTATCTGTATACTATATATGTGCCAAATGATAATGTAAGAAATTTGTGATAGAATTATTATGTAATTGTGATAATTACAATGTATAACAGTTTTATACTATACCTGACATGTATTGGGCATTCATAATATTTTGATTTTGTATTTGAAAATTACAATACAGAGGATCCGCTTAGTAAATTTGTCTGTATTTTAAGTTCAACCCTATATATAACTTTATATAAGTCTACAAAGCTTTCATTCTCAGCATATATTTTCCATGAAAATTTTATGAACAAAATGAGACTGTATTCTGTAACAAGCAGAACTTCTTCCTAAGTTGAAAGTTCAGTTGTATGAACTACAAAATGTAGATAGGAAACTTTCACTTGTTTAAATATCTTTCTGTCATATGAACAAAGTACTCTGGAGCAAAATACATTGCATTAGATCAAACAGATATAGGGGAAAAACACAGTTTGGATATTTCCATTTATTGTTAAAGAACATATTTTAGAGAGAACCTTTGAACAAAGTTTATACCTATAATGTTCCATATAAAATACATAAGACACCTGAATCAGTGTCTATACTTATCCTTGAAAATCTAGATATCATGAAGAGTAATTATAATATCACAGAAATTCAGTCTTCCTTCAGTATAATTATATAATTCTTCAACCAACATCTCTGGAAATTTGATGGTCTTGTACATACATGCACACCGTAATTTCCATAAGTACTTTCTATGTTTTTATGGTCAAAATTTTTTTCTGTGACATTTCATTGCACAACATTTTTTCAGCACAATAAGGATTTGATAATTCATTGAGAGCTTCACTTATTGCTTGCCACAAACTTTTTTTTGTCATCCAACAAATAAAGATGAAAATGTTTTTATAAAGTTTATGGCTTACTAAACTGGTGCTTGTGATATCAATATGTATTAAAACATGATAAATCATAAATCAACTAAATTACATCACGAGTTGTGACTAGATTTTCTAGGGTTCTTTATAACTTACCAGACTATGTTGACATCTGCCATTTGTTGAAGGTATAACAGTTACCTATTGATGTGTTTATACACCTATAAATAACTAAAATTAATGTTAGATTTCAATGGGACAGAATAAGGGAATGATGGGGTATGGATAACACTATCTGTCTTGTTGTGGGGCATAAAAATTACACAAGTATAGTTTACTGCTTTGAAAGGCAGGAAAAGATGTAGAAAGTAATACTATCAAAACAAGCTGGGCTTTTTTTCTACATAATTTAACAATGACACTACAATGCATAGAAGGACAATTATATATTGAAGAGCAATATTATGAACTTTTCATTGGTTTTGTACATTATTTTGATTTATCTTGATTTTTTGAATGGAATAGTAGATCTGTACATCAGGCAGCATTTAATGTATAGGTTGTGTTTTTAATAGAGATTATATTTAGTTGTTTGTTTTCATTTTTATCATGTTGATTACCTTGCTTTTTTAAAATCTTCTTTTCTTGTTACACATTGAACCAAAAATTATTTTTTATGTTTGACATATTTCCTCTGCTGTAGATCTCTTTAATAAGTCATTTTCTGAATACTGGATATTTACTTGTAACAAAATAAGGAGTTATTCCCCTTTTAGATTAAGGCTTTTCTGTGCAGTTATTTGCAGTTATATTTGTTTTACATGATAATGATTATTCTACCTCTAACTTACTTCTAAACATACTTGAAATACCTGATAATGTCTTAAGATAAGTAATTGATCTTTTATTATACCTCTCTATTGCTTTCAATTTGTACTTTTCCTTGTGAAGGGAAGTAACTCCTTTCAAAATATATAATTTTAGAATTCAGTGCCTTCTAAAGGTGGTGTTATAAGATGTTTAAATTGTTTTTATACAAAAAAAGCAGATATTGTTCATTGTTTCAGACATTCATTGTTGTGATTTTCATTTCAAGAGCTTGGCTTTTATATTTGATTATCATTATTCCTCTTCTATATTAAAAAAAAAAGTCATTAAATTGGACATAGCTTTATATTTAGCTGGAAACTTATACATCAGTATACAATGGAGCAACATGATAACTTTTGTGTATGGGAAGTTTTGAAAATCATTACAACATTACATAAAATAGACCAGTTTTGAGTCAGTTCCTATATGAAGATTCATTTTAACACATTTGTGTATACCAGTATGTGAATTCATATAAAAAATAAGATCATAAAGTATTTTTTAATTTTTTATGAATATCCATACAAAATGGATCCTCAAATTATGATGCATTATATATATAAGGTAATAGAAGTTTTGGGGATAAATTTTGTATAAAATGAAGAAAAAATGTACTACCACTGGCTTGAAATGCATATTTTCTAGGCCTCAACGCTACTTTTGAGAGCAAAACGAACATAGTTGGCTAAGAATTAACTTTCTCTTTATCCTTTATTTATTTAGTTTTAAAAAAAATGTATCAAAGGGACTGACTTAAAACTAACTATTGCTTATTGGAACAGGAAAAGAAATATTCTTTCTTAGTGCTTCTTTATTTCTCAACTATTTATAATCATTTCTCATGGAAAAATGGATTCAGGAAATCAGACAATAAAAATAAATTATCAAATAAATGATTTTGATTTTCTTGTTTATGTTTCTTGCCTTTAGTTATATAATTAATAACATTTTCCCCTCTGCTGGTTTCACTATCCATAGTTTTCAAGATAAAAGACAATTATTTACGTTTTTCCCCTATGTTCTATATAAGTTCAGATCTCAGTGACTGAGTGGTCTAAGTAGTTCATATACAGTGATTACAAGCCTGAAATTTCTTAAGGTTGTGTGTTCGAACCCTGCTTGTAGCAAGATGTGTTTGATCCCTATCTTGATTGACAAGGATTGTCAATGTTCTTGCAAAAGGTCAGTGGGACTCTTTTGGGACAACAACTTCTCATCAATAAAAAATATTAGCCACGAAAAGGTCTAGGTAACTGAAAGTAGCATAAAGCACAACAAACAATCTTGTTTATGTCAAGGTTCAAATAAAAATTTGATAACTTTTAAACAAATTGAATATGATTAGTGTTTATATATATCCACAGAATGACTGGGTTTCTTCCTATTGATGTAGGTAATTAATGATTAGGTTCAGCAAAAAGCATATCATTCTTGAAAGTTTTATATAATATGTTAAGCATGCTATGTGAATAAATAAGTAAGACTTAAATCGGTATGTCTGCTGAAAAAACAACATTGATTATATTCAATGAGACATCAACTCAACAACACAATGTAAATATTCAAAAGAAATCTTGTATTGTCGTCCTGAACATGCATGAAACATTTGCCACTGAACATTAAGCAACCAACAATCAATCAATCATATTGTATTGTACAACAGACAATTAAAAAAAAAACACTCAACCCTCCCTTTTTATTTCAATCAGTGGGCAGTCACCATGAACAGATGCAGCCATTTTGAGAAGGTAGGGTTTCCAACCATGGAATGTTCACATAATTATTTTTTTTTTGGAAAAAAGGGGGGGTTTCCATCCTTTGGGGGGGGGGGGGACACCTTAGATTTGCCAATGGTTACACAGAGTAATTCACACACACACTTACATTAAACAAGGACTCAATTGTACAATGTACTGGTATTGCAGACTTGAACAGTTGCCAGGAAGTTGAACAATTTACCAAGTGTGAATAATTTATTTTAGTAAAACTACTTGGTCAATATTTCAATGGGATCATCATGTAATGATTAATCATTCCAGTTTAATATGCATGTCAAAACACAATATTATTACATACAAAAATATATGTACAACTAATTACAAAACAAAAAAATATATAAAAATTATTTACAAACTTATTTTGTACAATCATTATAAAACATGCAAATAAATACATATAGTTTGACCTACGTCGAGGTTACTGAAAAGTAGATATTTTTTTAAGTCTAAAAACGGAAAACAACCCATCTCGCAGACCATTTAGCAATAAGTACTATGCAAAATCGCTAAAAATATCTTGGGGAAAGTGTTTAATAGTGATTTTTTTTTCAGCCGACCGTGCAAGGGCTGTATAGCCAGTCAAGGTCGTTAAAAACTTCCATTTGTTGAATATGGATTTCAAACATCATCATATACATGGTTGTTGTACAAAACACTACTTCTGTGGAGTTTTCAGTCCTGATTTAAGAACAACAAATTTTGATTCAATGGAAAATATGTAGTTGAATACAACATTTCATTATTGATGTGACATCAAAACCATGAAAATTGGTACACCATAATGAGTATTACATACCCATACACTATATTGATAATCTTGTACAATATCAGTTCATTGCACTTTTAATTCAAAATAGTTGTGACATGTTTATTTGTCATTAGGAAATGGGATTTCCAAGTTTATAGATTGTTACATAATTGTAATTCTGTCTGTTCAGTCTGTTATTTGATGACTTTACCAGTCAACATTTCTCTGATAAATCAATTAAAAACAACATTGCAAAATTGCTATACATGCAATATTCACAATTTCCTATGCTGATACAAAGTAGCTGTATTTATATTAGCATGGAATTCATGGCATTTGGAAGATTATTTCAATATTTATCTGTTCGTAACTATGCCTCACTTATGAATTATTCTTGATAGCAACAGCTTTTCATGGTGATGGATCAAAGTAAATGCATGCATTTATATATATATTGCTTTAAAAAACTTGAAACGTAGCATGAATCTTCATAGATTTGAAAATCTAGGTCCCTCCAAAAAAGTCCAAAAAAAAAATTCCTTCAATAACTTACATACTGTAGATTCACTTGTTTTTCCTGGGTACAATTCACCGTACAAATGTATCAATTTTCGTGGATTTAGGAAATCTTGAATTTTTCATTGATATTTGATTTTGTGGTTTTGCAAATATCTGCATATAAAGCATATAGAAAATCAGTAATTTGTTGAACATATAAATTTGTGATTCACCTGTACCCATGAAAAACCCATGAAAATTGGTATCAAATGTATAAAAATGAATCCACTGTACTTTAGTTATACAATAAAGATGTATTTTGATGTATTATATGGCACGAAAATTGGAACTAGATATATTTTGCAAGTATAAAAAAAAATCATTTTAAATTTTGATAGTATTATTTGTATGTAATATTTCCTGAACTCACAATAATAAATCTCATATTAGTGGCCATTGTTTAACCGTCACATGAATAAAGGCACCTTCCACAACGGAATAACTCTGGCTGGAAAGAGCATCGTCTAAGCAATTACTAAGTCACAAAAGATTTATCAATCAGCAAATAAATAGTAATACATAAGCAATCAACAGTTGACCGGGACCATGTTATGAAAATATCCCCTTGAATACTATTTACAATCTATTAAATAAATACATACAAAAAGGCATTTAAAGTTATATAAGTTAACAAAAAAACATAAACACAATCACAAAAATCATGGAATGTTTATAAACTACCATAGGTCACACAGTTCTTACTACACGACTGAAATAATTCAATGTTTTGTCTTGCATGTTTTTCATCTAAAACAGTGTTGATAATTTTGAACACAATTTTATCTTTTTTCCCAGAATTCCTTCTGCTTCATTTAGATAGTTTTCAATATTGATGATTTAAACCATGTTCTTCATTGGAATTTTATTTTTATTTAAGAATGACTTTTATAAACAATAGTATGAATGTAGTCCAGATACTGGCTGTGAGACATTGTGAATTGTCTTTGGGTCCTGTTTGTGAATATTTCCTTTGTCTGGGCTCACATGATGGTGGGGTTTGGCCTATGGTAATGGTTTCTATGAACTCTGCTGCTGCAAGACCACAGTTCTCAAATACATAATTCTCCAAACAACTCATGGCTATTTTATTAAACCTGAAAGTAAACAGTAGGTAAGATATTGACCAGGTATACAAATAACAAATATAACATAAACACATGCATTTATATATTGGTACATATGGATGTCTTTTGGGTTTGTACATGCCAATTGGTTACTTCCTAATTATTCAAAATCTCCTTTTGTAAAAAAAAAAAACCAACAATAATTTTACTACATTTAAAGATCAATATAAACTTTGGTATTCACTTCACATATTTAAACAGTAGAGGACAATTTTTTGTTCTTTCTATGGAAAATGGTGGATGGGGTACAGTGGGGGCTCAGAAATATTTTTTTAAAAATTGGAATGGCTTTATAAAACTTATTTCATCAGAGGTAAAATGTATAAGAGAGATGACAAGGATGTAAATACTTAAAAGTTGTGGTACTGCCTTCAATAATGAACAAAACCTATAATGTAAAGGCCCTGGAATGGTATGTGAAACAATTCATAAAGGGGAAACATACAGTAAGATTTCAGCTAACAAAAAATGAGTCAATCAGTAACCACAGACTACAACTGTATTACATGTTCCTTGATTGTCGTATGAATAATGTCCGATGTTGAATACATTTGTGAGCCATAAACCCTATCCCTTACATGGGTCAGTTACGAAATAGCATACCAATACTTAGAAACAGCAAGACAATGAATGCTCCTCTTTGAATCTACTTATGGTGATTTTACGACAACATTCAGAAAATTTCTTTTTGATCCTTTGAATTAATTTGCTCAAACAAATGAAATTTCCTTCTATTTGTTTTTACTTTCGAAAGCTTGAATTAAAAGTCTTTATTTCTTTTCAAAGGAAATAGGTAACGCAAAATGTTCCTCTCGTTTTAGTATCTATTTCAGTCTCATATTTACATCATGTAATGGGAAGGCATTTACGGATCCAAGGAGGGGGTCCCGGTGGTTGGAACAGACAGACACACTTTGTTTGTGTATCCTAATCATCTTTAGTCATACACGCATAATATTGCGTCTTTCTCGTTATTCCTACTGTGTGTATACAACTTAAATCTAACAGCCAGAAGCTTCCTCACCATTTCCCTTCACATTGATAACTTAACCTACTGACAATTAGCATGTATAATAACATTAGTTTAACCTAACGACACTATGATTTGCTTGTTTAAGTACATTACACGTAGGATTTCCTCCTAATATCGTTACATTGATAGTTTAACCTACCGACAATTAGCTTGTTTAAGTACATCATGCGTAAAATTTTCTCCTAATATCGTTACATTGATGGCTTAATCTACAAACAATTAGCTTTTATAAGTACATCATACGTAGGAATTCCTCCTAATATCGTTACCGTTGATAGTTGTACATACCGACAATTTGCTTGTATAAGTACATCATATGTAGGATTTCCTTGTAATATCGTCAGGTATCTCACAGTTTCGCCACGACTGCAGTTTGTTACCATTTCATGCTGATTAGATATACATTCTGCATTTTGTTCATAAACTAAAACATAAATAAAAATTGTTGAAATATTTTTTTAAATGCCAATAACAACATGACTGACAAGTATGCCACTGTGAAGTTTTAAACCAGAAATGCTGCAGCCTTTCTCACATATTTTATGTTAGATATATGTACATTGTAAAAACGAGTATTTAATTGACATTGGTGACATTATGATAAAGAACAAAACTAAAAGCATTATTTTCTTTGATTTGAGTCAAGGCATTCTGCCATCGTAGTTTTATACTATTCAAGTGTTCGGTTTTACTTATTTGAACAGTACCTTTTTTTATCTGGTGTATTTGAAATATTTCCATCTGAGCGTTATCATAAATTAGACTGAAGCAAACATTTTCACGGACTACTTTAAAAGGTTTGATACCTTTCCAAAGTGGCTTAAATTGGGCTTCATGATGTCAAGAAATATTATGATGATAATTCAATAAATCTTAATTTATCTATAGTTTAATGAACTATCTCTTAAACTATAAAATGATTATATGTAATAACATATAAATATTTCAAGATCTCTTTCTTAAATATAGTGTTCATTCGTGTCTTTTTGTTCTGTGACTCTGCGTGTCCTGTGACTCTCCGCCCACATACGTTTAGTAGCTAGGTCAATATTTTAAATCCCCATATAATATATTTTCCTGAATTTATAAGATAAATCTTACTAATTATGGATCAGAGTTGAACAATTTCAGTAAAATAAAAAAGAAATTATGATTTTTAATCGGCCAGATCATAGTCGATGTTGGTCAGGTCACACAACCGCAAGCTTTCAATACGTTTTTTTTTTCTATATTTTTCTTATATGATGTGCGAAATGTTCTGAATTGTCATTATTTCAAATTTGAGAGGATAATTCTGACAAATGTTATGCATAATTATCATTTTTATTTGGTCCTGTCATTAATTGTCGAGGATTGTCCTGTCATTGACAATGTTAACCAGGTCACATTTCAGCAAGCTTTTTATACCTTTTTCTTATATTTATATATAAAATGGTATAATATTCACATATTTTAAATTTCAGAGAAATAACTGAGAAATAAAAGAGTAATTAGCAATTTCATTTGTTCCGGTCATCGTCGAGGTTGGTCATGTCAGTCAGCGATGGTCATGTCACGTTTTTGAAAGTTTTTGAAAATAAATCAATATTTTTTATAACATAAATGTTTGAAATTTGACATATCATTTTATGTTTCAAATCTGAGATAATTCTTTTGAAAAATAAAAAAAGTTATTAACATTTTTATTTGGTCCTGTCATTGTCGAAGTTGGTCCTGTCATTATCAGAGTTGGTTATGTCACGTTTTCTAAAGTTTTTTAAATATTTTCTATTATTTTTTTCTTAAATCCATTTATCAAATGATGAAATCTTATCATATTTCAAATTTCAGAAAAATATTTTGAGAAATAAAAGAGAAATTAGCAATTTCATCTGGTCCTGTCATTGTCTAGGTTGGTCATGTCAGTCAGCGATGGTCATGTCACGTTTTCGAAAGTTTTTGAAAAAAATCTATATTTTTTTATAACATTTTGGTTTCAAAATATGACATATCATTTTATATTTCAAATCTGAGATAATTCCTTTAAAAAATTAAATTTTTTTTCTAAAATCTATTTATCAAATGATGAAATCTTATTATATTTCAAATTTGAGATCAATCCTTTGAGAAACGAAAAAGTTATTAGCATTTTTTATTTGGTCCTGTCATTCGGTCCAGTCATTAGTGTAACCCTTATAAAAACGAAAAACAGAATGCATTACAAATATGAAAGATCTAGCAAACTTTCAAACCACATGATTGTGAATTGATTTTTCCCAAAATCTGACTTTAATCTTCAAAGTTCAGATAACATATGCCAGTATTTTATCTTTTTCTACATTATCAATCAGATTCTGCAGTGAAAGATTTCACGTAAAAAAAAATACCGTTTATCATCAAGTTAAATATACAATTCCTTGTTTGAGTGTTGTTAATTTTCTGGTAGAATTTTTGTGTCGTAAATTAATACGCCATATCCCTTTTTGAAATTCTACCCATTGCACACAGCCAGGGCAACATTCCTCACCCCTCAATATATATACCTTTCTAGTGTTGGCCAAAATTTCAATTCTTTCTTCCGATAGAGCTACTTTGAAAAAAAATACCTTATTGATTCAAGTAACGGTAAAACTGTTCTTGTTCTGATCGTTGTATCAATCAAATTTACAACAAATAAAACACAAGAACAAAAGAACAATTTTAATATCAACTAATTGGCTGACTTTTGATTTCTTTACTGGCAAATATTTCAACCAAGTTTAGGAAGGTAACAAACCAATTTATACAATAAGAAGGGGAAAACCTGGATGAAGGGTGAGAAATTCCAACTAATGCTGGAATATGAAGGCATGTTGCATGGGACAGACATTTTGCCTTGCAACTGACCATATCAATACATCAACAGTTGTTTCAAGAGTTATTTGGCGTGCACTGGACACAATGCATAGTTTTAGAATCGATATACGTAATATAATAAAAGAACTATTCCAATTTGATCCGCCCAAAGACTTACTCTCATTTTTTTTTTTGAATTATGATTATAGCACCCAATACATGGTTCTTATGCTGGCAAACAAGACATACTCCGTAAAACATGTAAAGTTTAACAAGTTCATAGAAATAGAAGATAACTCACTATTTAAAGAGGCACAGAAATATCGAACTGTTTCTATAATTTTGTCTTTGTCAAATAATCTTTGTAATAATTGTTCCCTGTCTGTAGTTCCTTGACATTGGTCCAAGAAATCTTGCATACATACAGCAGAGCTCTCTAATTTCTTTGATCTGTAAAATAAAAGCTGTATGATGATAATAGATTGAAATATTGTATCGATTGTTTAGGGCGAGTTCTCGGTATGTTTCTAGTGATTGATTCCATGGTGTAAATTATAGATAAGTTAGTGCACAAGTTTAATCAATAAAAAACGGTATTTTTTCACGTGAAAACTTTCACTGCAGAAACTGTTGAATGATAATGAAGAAAAAGATTAAATACTGGCATATATTATCTGAACTGTGAAGATTAAAGTAAGATTTGGGAAAAATCAATTCACAATTATGTGGTTGTTAAATGTTTGCTAGATCTTTCATATTTGTTATACATTGCGTTTTTCGTTTTTATAACGCTGAGTTGGAAATATTTCAAATACATCTATTTAAAGTTATCTGTTCAGATAGATAAAACCAAAATACTTGATAGTATACAACTATTCCCAATTAAAATTAAAACATGTATGGTTATACTCCCACCTAAGTGCATAATGTTTTTCGGTCTGTGAGTCCATTCGTTCGTTCGTTCGTCAGTCTGTCTGTCCCGCTTCAGGTTACAGTTTTCGGTCAACTTATTTTTTGATGATGTAGAAGTCTAATCAACTTGAAACTTAGTACACATGTTTTTTTTTTATATGATCGTTCTAATTTTGATTGCCAAATTAAAATTTTGGTCCCAATTTAACGGTCCATTAAACACACAAAATGATAATGTATTATCGACAAATTATTGTGTATTGACAAAATAAGTCTCAAATTGCAAGCACTGTACAAATAGATAAGTTCGTGTGGTTACAGATGCCCGATGGTGTCAAAACCGATTGGTAAACACCCTGATTATATCGATTTGACTAAACAGTCCCATACTAACACCCCTTTTATTTATAAAAATGAATAAGAAAACTGGCGATTTACATTGTTTTTTAGGGTTTTCAATGGCACCTTTAAAGTTTCTCCTGAAGGACATCTCTATTTTGACAGTATAGGTTGCTATTTATTTTGTTTTAGTATTTATGAACCTTTAAAATATTTTATGTTCATGCAAATATGAAGTATGACCAATTTAACCTTGTGACTTACTGACACGAATCTTTAGACATCTCAATGCTAGTTTTCAAAGCATTTGGCGGAGTAGCATCATTTGGAGGTCCAAGGCCAAAGTTTGGTAATGAGGATTTAATACATAACTGTATTCTGTGTTCTGCATCTCGTGGACATTCTAATAGTACTAACGATATCACTGCAACAAAAGAAATGTTTTGATACAGATTTGAAAAATAATTTGGAGCGTGATAAAAAATAATCTAATTAAAACTACAAGTCTTCAGATGAATTAGATTCAGACTCTGAGAATTGGTTAAGAAATCTGTATAAAATGTTTCCTTGTTTAACGGTGACAAGAAATAGGTTACTATATAGCACAGCAGACATAGTTTTATAGTAATTTTTATAGTCAGTTTGACTACGTTTTTGGTCAAAGTTTAGTAGGGTTAGAGGGCAGACAGAACTTGGATGAAAAAAATTAAATAGAAATCCGTTTTTATTTTACCTACAACTTTGTTAGGAATCCTCTAATCAGATTTGATGTTTTCAATCTATTTTAACTACAAAGGCTCATGGTAAAACAAAGTTGAAAGCCAGAATTACTAAGACCAGACAAATGAAATAGTATCCAACAGTTTACAAACCTAGTTGAGAACAGAGATGTGATTCAGAATATAACATCAAAACACTTCAATGGCAAAGATCAAAGAATTTTGTATCAGTCGTCTAGATTTTTTTGAGGCGCATTCTGAATTTTGCTTTGTCTACCGTGAACCATTTCTTCATTGATTATTAAGATCTTTTTCTGAGGAAGAAATTTAATTTTGTGGGGGATAGAAAACATCTGTTTCGATTCCTCTGCATGCACCCTGTAGAAAGAAGTCATATTCCGGTTAAAAAATGTTATGCATTCATTCTCAGTGAGTAGAATCGCCTACAATAGTCAATGGTCCAACGAAACTTAAAACAACTATCAAAATCTTCGATTGTGTCAACATACAACTTTGAAAAGGTTTTAAATGACAGCATATTTGAGATTTTTATTAAAATGTTGATGATGTTGTTAATATTGCTTGGGTTGTATCAGTGCCTACTGTTGTATATATATAATAGTAAAGTGACATGCTTCTAAATGAACTTATGGGACAATAGCAATGACATTGTGTTCGACCAACAATAACAGAAAATAGACCTGCTTAAGGTAGATACATGGTATACCGCCATCTTGGATTGTACAATCACAGTAAAAAATCGGTCTAGTTATTTGACTTAATCTGCAAATTTGAAGACAGATTTGCAATTGTAAGATTAGACTCTTTAATAATAAAAAGAAAACTTGGTAATTTATTGTATAATTCAAAATATTTAAACAAATATAATTGTTTTTGCTTTTAGAATCATATTTTTCAAATGAGCTATTTAAGGAAAGATAACTCTTTTAGTAAAAAAATTATACTGGACTGATAGGGAAATTTTTTCTTTTTACTTATAGCAAGAAAACAAGTTCGGTGACACCATTTTTTTCTTTTTAATTTCTTAAAATATATTACGAAAACTGTCTTTTCACAATTTATTTCAAAATTCTATCTCAAAGATTTTTTTTTATGCACAAAAATGTGTTTTTCCATAAACAATCTAACCAAATTTAGGCAAATTTCAACGACTCATAGCTTAAAAAATAGCATGGTGACCCATACTTTTTATTATATTTTTGAAAAGAGCATATATATGTAAAATCTTCATTTTGGCTAAGTGTAAGAAAATTCTGTCTCAAAAAGTATTTACTTATGATCTACCTTAATGTTGCTATTATAGTCATGAAGCAACGCACGCAAAACAGCTCATCTTCTGATAACTATATCAGTAAAGTGTTGTGTCATGTATAGAGAATTAACATCTGCATATATTGTATTGTACACATTGATATAAGGTATCAAACAGCATCACAGATGTATATGTTATTGCGTGCACCTAACAGATGGTGATATAGTATGTCATTATTACTATCAAGATGTTTATTAATCGCTTCAAAGAAATTTTTTATTCCTGTAGAAAGTTGTCCGTCAAATGTCATTACATTTTTCAATTATTATACATTAAATACTATCAGCAGAGTGAATGCTGAAAATAAAGCAAGTGTTCATTGTTTCAAAATAAGAACCAGTCTTCGTAACGGCAATATGGAGAAAACGCGACTAATCGTAGATATGTTAGGAATTAACAGACTTGTGAACCAACAAGGCACTATTGGAAAGACAAATCAAGCGGATTTGCAATTTCTCTTTTTAAAATGTAGACATTACGAGAAATTAGAACGAAAAAACTTAAGATTTGATCTTTCAATAAATGAAAATGCATCATTGATATTTTTAAAATAGCAACTCAGGGAAAGTTCTAATATTAACTGCATAATTTATAAGTGATTGCCATACAATACGAGATGGCACTTAGCTGAAGCGAACATTTGATTAAATCACTATATTTTATTGTACTATAACATATCACTTTATAAGATAATATAAGCTTAATAATTCATCCATTTTGATTATTGTAATGTTACAACTGTATTAATTGCCATCAATAAAACATTTATTGTAAACATGTTCAATAAGATTATTTTTTCTTGTTTCTGTTTATCTATAGGATAACTGTATCTGAGAAAGCATGATACGAAATTAAACACCGCCGAAGTGTATAGTTTTGTGTCCGTCTGTCGGTCACTTGAACTCCCTACGTCTAAGCTAGGCCAAGGTCATTGTTACCAAAGATGAACCTAAATATATGTAGAATTGAGAACGGAAATGGGAAATGTGTCAAAGAAACAAAAACCTGATCAAAGAGCAGACCACTTCCGAAGGCCACCAATGGGTCTTAAATACAGCGAGAAAATGAAAATGTTCAGGAAAGTGTTAAACCAGACAATTATTTGTGATATATACTACCTAACTATGATATATGGTAATCTTGGATAAGAGGAGGATCCCTATTAATGTTTTGGTCATTACGTCTAAGGTCAAGGTTATATTTACTGAAATTATGCAGAAATGTTGTTTCCGGATGCAAAATCTAATATTTATTTTTTCATTAATGAGATGTAGACCTAAATTGATTATGAGAACACTTCATCTAAGGGCAGTATCATGTATACTGGTAGTTATTACTAATTGTGCAGGACAGTGGTTTATATAGGGCTAAAAGTAGATTTATCATAGATATCATCAAAGTCTAAAATCATTTCATCCGTTTAATGTTTTCTAGTTGCTATTGTTGGGTAGTTTGATTATGATAAAGACGTGTCTGCCTATGGACATTAGAAAACAACAATTAAAGTTATATTTGGAAATTCATTTACGCATTACATAATTAACCAATATTTATATAGCACGTGTTTTAAATAAAAGGGTTGAAGGTAAGAGGAAACACTTTATCTGTTACGGTACGAAATAAGAATGAAAGTGTTGTTGCCATCACATGCATATTAATTGTAATGAAATAAATATAAGATTTCAAAGTTACCAGAAGGAAATTTGTCAAAAAGACATAGGAAGTACTTTTGGTACGAAGTGTTTAAATCTTTGCGGTGACATCCTTTCTCTCCATCAAATGACCGTGTTGTTGCTATGATATTTTTTTTTTATTCAAAACCCAACCCCAACTGCGTATTACCAAACGAAATTATAATTAAGCATCCGCACTTGACTTTTCAAGAGGAGTGGTACATATTCAATATTTAATTGATTTCTCGAGTTACCGAAAATGCGGTTTCTATACATATTATTCGCCTTACATTATTTATATTGTTTATAGAAGTCCGACTTTATGGTACCAACGCCTCTATTATCTGTTTGAGCATGTTTAACCCACCACATTCGGAAGTCATGATGACTTGTCTGTCACAAGTCAGGAGCCTGTAATCAAGTGGTTGCCGATTGTTGTTGTATATTTGTTTTGCGTTTAGTTTATGGTACATAATTCAGGCCGTATATTATGGCAAGCCGTTCTCGTCAAAACTATGTTTAAACCATTTTTCGAAAAATTTACACACTGAGAATTACAACAAAGCACACTGAGATTTAAAAACTTCAAAACGCACACTGAGAATTGAAAATTACACACTGAGAATTGAAAATTACACACTGAGAATTACAAATTACACACTGAGATTTCATAAAGACGCACTGAGATTACAAAATTGAAAAACGCACACTGAGAATTGAAAATTACACACTGAGAATTGAAAATTACACACTGAGAATTAAAAATTACACACTGAGATTTAAAAAAGACACACTGAGAATAAATAAACTGAAAACACACACTGAGAATTTGAAATTACACACTGAGAATTTAAAATTACACACTGAGAATTTAAAATTACACACTGAGATTTGTGCGCACTTTTTATGCGCACATATCTAATTAGCATACTTAATCTGAATCTATTACAAGCTTAAAACAACAAGGGGACAGAACTCGTTAGTCCTTCGATTTGGTTCCAAATTATTAATAAAAAAAAACTTTAGAAATACAAGAACAAGAAAAATACCCACTTACTCTTATTACAAAATGTAACCAAATGGTGAAAAACTTTATTAAAATTATAAGAAAACATTGGAACAATCTGCAAAAGAATGCAGTGAAATGTTTACTCAAGTGTCTATTATAGCATATAAACGTAACAAAAATATAAAAGATTAACAGCTACATCGGGGAAACAGTTGGAAGACTTTTGAAAAGGGACCCACGGTTTTAAGTAAAAAAAATCATCCCGATACACTGGTAGTAATGATCTGAATTATAAGCAACAAACTTATGAATATGAGCAATGTTAAGTCTTGAAATTTATTACGAATGTTGGTTGAAGGAATCGCATTTCATTACAGTGACAAGAGTTCTTGAGATCAAGATATTAATCTGTTGAATTATTCATCTCATGAATATTCATTAGTAACTTGCATATTAATCTCAGTGTGTATTTTTTAAATCTCAGTGTGTAATTGACAATTCTCAGTGTGTGTTTTTCAATTTATTTCATCTCAGTGTGTCTTTTTAAAATCTCAGTGTGTAATTTTGAATTCTCAGTGTGTGTTTTTTATTTTTTTAAATCTCAGTGTGTAATTTCGATTTCTCAGTGTGTTATTTTAGGTTTTTAAATCTCAGTGTGTATTTTTTTTTCGAAAAAAGGGTTTAAACATAGTTTTGACGAGAACGGCTTGCCATAGTATATCTATATGTTTTCTGTTTTTATACATTTTGTCATGTCTGGATTTTATATAGCTTGTTATGCGGTAATGGTTTTGAAGCAATGCTTATTGTTTAACTATATATAACATCTACGTCATTTGATCGCTGGTGAATAATTGTCTCATTGGCGACCATACCATATCTTCTTATTTTTATAAATATATTTCACAAATGAGGACGTAGATCTAGTAATAGCAAAAACTCAAATATGCAACTGTCATAGCTTTATTGTATGAGAGCATGGTATTGTCTAACTGGTAGATTATCTCGGAGTTACGGGTTGATCCGGAATATTGTGATACAAAGTTACGTGTTACAAAGTTTTAAACATATTGCGGTTGTATATATTTCAATTTTTAGTAGTATGCGGGTTTGTGGTTATTCATTCACATTTATATTATAAACAACTGAACACATGAAAGCTTACTGAAGTACAATATTACGCAACCACAAATAATTAGGAACTATTTAAAGGTTTTATCACATTGCAAATACGTTTTTATCTTTTTGTCATCTGTTACTGTGATTATCGCAATGCAAAAAACACACACATCAATAAAACTAGCTATACATACAGATTGGTAAATTATGCAATGTATCAACTGTAAACGACCAAACACTTCTACTATTCTATAAAATATTTTGACCGTTCGGCAAATAAGAGAATGACACAAGACAGAAACCTCGCCTGTGTATGTCTCTGTTATTATCTTAAATTTTAATTAGGAATTTGGTGATCTTTGCATGGTATTCAACTTGTTAGATTTAGTCAAGACTTATCTCTATGTCTTAGATTACAGAGATTCGCCTTTTTAACTCGTTTTGTTTTTTACCAATTAAACTTTAGTTTTGACATTGTGATATATTTTCTAAGCATGTCAGATTTTTTAGCATCGATAGATGCACTGAATGACAATCATTTGTTGCATCAGTTTTAAGAGATGTTTATTTCGATCTTTTACAATATACGGTGGTGTTTAACGACCTTGACTGGCTATACAGCCCTCGCACGGTCGGCTCGGTGCCCGAAGGCGTTTGGTGAGCTTTATCATAATTTGATGCCATGGGTCAGGAACAAGTAGTGGAGGTCGCAATATGTAGGCCGCCATCTTGGTTTTGGTGAGTTGTTTTTGGTTTTTTGACTATTTTGATGTTGGTTTACTTCACAACGGCTGCTTTCAGGGCCAGTTTGGTCAGCTTGGCAGCCCGCTAGCCTCGATGATGGAGTACTGGTAGATTATCTCGGACGTAGTTCGAAAGATGACAGGAAGCATTATCAGGACCAAAGCCGTGAGGCAGTGAAATGAAGGTCGTATCACCCAACAGCCTAGGATACAGCCCTCGGACGTTAATCGGCATAACACTCCCCATGATACAATGGTTTTGGAGTGCATGTTAACGCGGGTACGCCAACTACTACGTCTATCTGTACGGCATGGATTGGTTTCTGTCATCTTAAGTAGTAAGTCGTTGATATCTAACTGTAAACCCTCACCGAAGATAGCAGGTAAAGGAGAGCTGGCCCCGCACGTCCGTTCAGCTGTAATGACTGAGACGTGACTGAATTGGATCTTTTACATGCATCGATTGTCGGATTATATATCTAGCATCCACTACCTGCATCAATCGACAAAGAAGTAGCACACTAATCCACTAAAATTAATACACACCCGTTTTAAAAATGTCCGGAGATATCTAATAAAATCCACAAAATCATAGCTTCGTATTCATAGTTCGTATTTTTGAACATGTAACCGAATCATGAATATACATTGAATATCTAAACCAGGTGCTCTGCAGGGCGCAGCTTTATACGACCGCAGAGGCCGAACCCTGAACAGTTGGGGCAAGTATGGACACAACATCCAAGCTTGATACAGCTCTGAATTTGGATTGTGATAAAACTTTTGACATCATATGAGTTTCTGACACAAAACAAATGTCAATTTCTTACAAATCTATTGCAAAATATTGTGCAGTCAAAGATTTCTTCTTCAAACTTGGAATTTGAGAAATTTGGAAAAAAATAAATTGAAAACTACTACCCCCCCCCCCTTTTTTTTGCAATTAGTCAAAAACCTGACATTTCTTTATACATAATTTACAAGTAGTGTAAAGGAGGTTAATCTGAACATACCCAACATTGCATGTTAAATGTTTTTGAATTACCTCCCTTACACTGCTTTTAACTGATGTCTTAATTGTCCATTGACCAGAAAAACCTAGTTTTCCCTTTTTTTACCCCTATTTCCAAAAAATTTTAAGCTGTAATCCCCCAAAGTCAAAAATAGCCATCCCTTTATGGTATGGAACCTTGCAGTATAATTTCAGAGAGATGTAAACACTTAAACACAAGTTATAGACTGGAAACTACAAAAATGTTTATTTCGGCCCCTTTTTTTGGCCCGAAATTCCTAACCTTCCTCTTGCGGTAGTGAACCTTTTTATAAAATTTCATAGAGATCCATTCATTTAAACTAAAGTTATTGTCCGGACACCAAATGTGTCTTTAGACGACGCAGACGACGACGACATCATACCATTATACGAACGCAAATTTTTTTTGCGGTCGTTTAAAAAGTAAACATGTAAATTAGAAGGTCAACACCTATGTATAAGCTTAAATAAGACTTTTGAATTAAGTTAATGGATAGAAATAAAAGTGAATAAATCAGTTTTTAAAGTACATCATACACTTTCAATATAAAATTTCCGCGAGGTTTCATCAGTTTCAAATTATGACCATGTTAGAGGGCCATATCTCCCAAAAAAGTACGTGCCAACAAATTAAGAATATACTTTTGTTGTATACCTTAGAGGTTTCCTGTTATAGAGTGTTATATAAGGAGAATTAACGTTTCTATTACAATTTGATAAATGAAGATGTTTCATTTCTGCTAAGGGGGTCTCATTGGGGGTTCCGATCCCGGATCCCGCTTACTGTTTTGTCAGATTCCCGTATCCCGATTACACTATGTACGTAAGCAATTCTCGTTCTTTTGTAATTTCCTGGGTCCCGCTAGACCTCATTTCCCGTTTTCACGACACAATAATTTTACTTTCACGTGTCACGCTTACAAAAAAACGACAATCCCGCGTCACGCTTAGACCCCAATGACACCCACTATAAACATGTCGCTATATAAAGAGATCTTAAATACCAGAAGTCGGTAGAAATAGATGGAGTTTTTTTAAAACTATAAATCGGTATATGTCAAGATTTTCTACTTGAAGATTGTACATAAAGACTCTTCGTACTACAATTTTATTATAGAGAACGAAAACAGTCACTCACTGCAAATTTTGCCCCGAGTTTCTTTATAATGCGCTAGAAAATATAAGGATCAAAATCTTCGTTTTCATACCTGCATGTATTATTCGAGCGCCGCTTGTTATTAAATGGTTATTTAGAGCTATCTTATTATTGGTGTGGAAATGAATTGTCAGACCCCTTTACAAACTTTTATTTAGACTCTTTTCTTGTTTATATTTTTGCTTTGAATCATAGTTTACAAGGGGCAATTAACCCTGTCTTATGATCATAGGTGAAAATCCTCTCTCCTGTTTATTTCTATAAAAATTTATTGAAATGTATATCATACATATACAAAAAAAGTTGACTTATCTGTCTAGACTTTCTTTGAAATCAATTGATTCGTGGTTTTAATCTTACAACGATTATTTCCCTATCAAAACAATATCCTTTGCACTAGCCACGTGGCCTACATGACTAACATGCAGTTTTATTGTGAATCATATAACACATTGCACCTTGTTAAGTCATGGTCAATTTCAAATTTAATTTACAATTTAAATTCCAACACTGCAATTTACTGACACTTGTTTTGTGTGGTTTTCAAGGTACGAAAGGTCATGTTTAGTTATAATTGTTAGATCTAAAATAAAAAAAATAATAAAAGAGTTGCAATTTTGTTTCATTGTTAACCGATTTAATCGGGTAAAGAGTTACAAAAAATCGGTCGACTATACTAAATATCTTTCCTAGCTTAATATGGTTGTTCGAAAGCTAGCATTTTCCTTTTTTTTATTCCGACTTAAAATTTCCTTTCTGATTTTTTTAATTCTCTAAACCAACCTATACCTTTATTTTTTTATTGCGTTCGAGTTTTCAAAGACCGTAAAACACCGATTCGTAAAACACAACTTACCCGTAGAAATGTTAGAAATGTACTAGTTATTGTTCCCAAGTATTGTCATATGGCAAGAAAATCCTTTCTAGGATCTTGGCTGACAACGGTGGGAAAGGGGGTGGGGGGGGGGGGGGTGATAACACATGCAGCGTGTGTAAACCGATAAAAAAACACATTCAACTTCAAAAAGTCGCCTAGTTTTACATAGAGATGACCGTGAGGGCATTCCGATGTTTTGCTATCGCCTAGATTTGCACACGTAACTTTTGTTTTGGGTTTGTAACCGATCTATAAACGTGATAAATACGTGGATATTAACTAGTGCAAATTAACATTCCTTATCGTTTGTTATAAATACATCTTTTCAATGAATTCTGATCAAAATATTTTTGTTTAGAACATAAATTAATAATATTAAAATGTTTTGTCGTTAGATATATATGTATATGTATACATAAGTAAAAACTCATTTATTATATCTATGCACACGTACCAAAAAATTGTGATAAAGGATGCGGAAGAATATCTCACGAACGTTTTGCGACAATCCCGGCAAGGACCGGTAACTGTTAACAGTGTTCTTGCGGGAAAATATGAATGGCTGCTCATATCCAATCTTTTAGAAAAATCGAATTTTTACAGAAGATTGTCCACCATGCACTTGCACTGCACTATTATTAGAATAAAAGCAAGAATGATATACAAATGGATGAAAATTATATATACATGTAACTGTTATATTAATATAATATATAACAACAAACTATAATAGTTATGACGGTGAGGTTGAATTTTCTGTTATTTATTTATCATCCACGCACGAACTTGTCTCAGAATATATATATAGAGCCCAGGTGGTCGTGTGGTCTAGCGGGACGGCTGCAGTGCAGGCGATTTGGTGTCACGATATCACAGTAGCATGGGTTCGAATCCCGGCAAGGGAAGAACCAAAAATTTGCGAAAGCAAATTTACAGATCTAACATTGTTGGGTTGATGTTTAGACGAGTTGTATATATATATATATATATATATATATATATATATATATATATATATATATATATATATATATATATATTTAATATTCATTCAGGGACAAATAAATTGTAAAACCGTAGGCGTGATATATGCGATTAATTGTACAAAATGTGAAAAAGTTATATATGTAGGACAAACGGGTGATACACTATATCAACGAATGCTATTGAACTTTTCAAAAATACGAACAAAGAAAACAGAAGATCCAGTAGCCAACCATTTCATTCAGACCAATCATTCAATAACAAATTTAAAAGTTACCGCCATAGAAAGAGTATTTGGGACAGAAACTTACAGAAAAACTAAAGAAGCCTTTTGGATAAAAAAATTAAAAACTCTAGAACCTGAAGGACTCAACACAATGTATGAACGATGATAAATATATTTATATTGAAAAAGCGAATAACGCGGCAAATGAACGTCATAAAAGTTATTATAACGTAATGTATCCAAGTGATGTAATTGTTGTTTCAATGTTGTAATTTATTCCAATGAAGAAGGCCGTAATGGCCGAAACGTATGGGAATTTGTGTTATAGTTTTTATTATATATATATATATATATATATATGTACATTAACCTCAGTTTCGGGTATAGAGATGTGATTTGTTTCCGTGACAAGTGCTTTTGACCATATAAAAGAACCTGCTCATTACTTCAGTACTTTGATTTAAAATCGACAAGACTAGATCCGAATGCTAGTTTCATTTCAAACGATTTTGATTCTTAAAAAATATTTTGGGGCATTTAATCAATTATAATGACCGTATAACATTTATCTTCTATGCTAGAACAAGACATTTTACCAATTTCCTTTACGGTACATTGAGGAAGTTCTGACTTTCTTCCAAAATTAACGATAAAAATTATACTTGAAGCGATCATTTAATGGAAAATAATTATTTTCCGTGTGCTCTGGACACATTGACCTAAAATGTTATTCATAAAAAAAATATAACATGCAATGAATGTTTATGTTTGTTTGATAATGGGATTCAAAGTTATTTATTTATCAATGGAATGCTGTGTAATAGTAAACGGATTTGTATAACCTGTTTACAAGAAGAACATACGTTTTTGTCCTCTTAACGAAAAGAGAGATGACGGGTAAACGTGAATGAGAAAGAATCGTAAGAACTAAATTTAGATGTTAGTAGTACTTTCAATCATATTACTCTGTATCTGTGCCAGTGAGCTGACATATGGTGTATCATTAAAGTGAATACCTCAGACTACATAGATATTACTAATATTCATTATAAATGCATTTATGACAACAATCTTATAACCTCAACCGAAATTCCGCTGCATCTATTGAAGTATTCTTGCTATGCGGTATGGACTGTGCTCATTGTTTATGGCCGTGAGGTTACCTATAGTTGTTAATTTCTGTGTCATTTTGGTCTCTTGTGGAGAGTTGTCTCATTGGCAATCATACAACATCTTCATTTTTATATTAAACATGTTAAAATGGAAGCGGCAAGGCGTCTCTGCTAAGATACACACCCTGGCATTTAAAAAATATGCTAAACCCTACTACATAGGTCTAACAAAAAAGCACTTCACTGGCAGCGTCGTGTATGTTAATCATGACAAACGGTATGTTTCACGATTGTTATAATGCACCCAAGACACTCGTATAATAATTAAAATGCAGTTGTTAAAAGAGTAAACATGTAACAGATAATTGATAAATTAACAATTATGAATATCCAAATAATGCACTTGTGAAAGATCATCAAAGTAAATCAAGTGCACATGCAATTCGTTTTTACCTTTATGCAATTTGCGCAAGGGGACCAAACAAGTATCATTTGTGCAACACTGTATTAGATATTTGACCTGAATTTTATGAACATGCAAAGAAAACTAACCCTTGCAAATGATCATGTTCCATTTGAAACATACGCAACCAGATAGAAAAATCTCTCTTTAGTTCCAGGTAGTATTTTCTTACAGATTAAATGCAAAACCCAGTGACCAACATTTCACAATAAAACCGATATCTATACTACTATAACAGAGAACTAGAAAAAAAAATATATGTAATATCATCGTTTATTCTTGAAAAAATAGGAAGACATGAAATGCAGGTCATGGTCACTAGAATGCTATCTAGCAGTGTTTTTATATACAATATCACTGATTATATCGACATTATCAGAAACTGTTACCAACTGGTCAAGAGTACAAAATACAGTACATGCGTGACAGTTGGAATGGGAGTACCTTCATGACGAATTACGGTAAAAATTTCCAAATGATGTTAACAGTATTTTTTTGTCTGATGATAAAACGCACACTTTTTTTAAAATGTTAAAAAAAAAATGCCTGATTTTCACAAATCACTTTCATTTTTTTCAAAAAATGACGGTAACGATAATCATCTGAGACCTCTGACGAATCACGGTAAAATTTTAACCAATTTAAAGCTAACGGTTGCCGAAAATTACCGTTTGACGCCTGACGGTAAGGGCATTACTACCCTCATGCATATGTCGCATTTCTCGACATCCTTGAGCTGAAAAATAGCTAATCCAAAAATGTGAACATTATATCTTTATCATGTTCATTCAAGCTGATGGTTTGACCATGATACACGCTGCTTTTTTTTTCTTTCTCATTAATGACTACACAACATATACAAAGTTTTGGTGTAGTGTCAAGTCGTATGACTATGAAATTTTCGGTCGCTTTAGCTGATGGTTATACTTGTTATAGATAAATACAATTTGCTGTGGTATGAGCTGATGGTTTTATTCGATATTAACTATAAGAGTGTTCTGTAGCGTCTAGATGTTAGCTGATGGTTATACTTGTTATAGATAAATACAATTTGCTGTGGTATGAGCTGATGGTTTTATTCGATATTAACTATAAGAGTGTTCTGTAGCGTCTAGATGTTTGTTTTACTCGTTATTGGCAATTTAATCTTGATCTAGCGTTAAGCTGTTAAATTTACTCACCATTGACATACGCATTTTGCTGTCACGTTAAGCTGTTGCTTTTTCGCAAAAATGACGTATAAAATTGCTGTAGCGTCAAACTGTTGGATTCAATTACAATATTGAAGTTATGAAACTTTGCTGTAGCGACAAGCGTTTATTTTAAGCGTTATTGACTATGAAATTTTGCTGTAGTCAATCGTGTGTTTTAAGCGTTATTGGATATGATATTTTACTGTAGGGACAAGCTTTGTTTTCACTCGTTATTGGCAATGACATTTTGCTACAGTGTCAAGTTGTTGGTTTTACTCGCGTACAAACTTGGTGTATGAGTTTAAACGCTTTAGACTGAATTGTTACATGAATTGATAGGTAAGAATTACAATTGCGTTGATCTTCCTTTGACGTTTTTTTTTTATTATTTGTTCTTAAGCAGCAGGTTTGGTATTCTTAGATATAAAGACATTATTTTCAACTTTTGTCTTATATTGTGGTTTCTATTCATGCTTAGCCACCAGACAAAAAACATTTCTATGGTCTATATAGTTTCCCTTTAAACAGTGTCAACACAAATTGCGCGGATTAGTTTACCGGTAAGTACGTTATATATTTGATGCATAATTATTATGAAAAGTCAGGAGGCAATTGTCTCCATGTAAAGGTCCTAGAGTCAGACAACTTAATTTGTTGTCCTGCATATACAATTCTCTAATCAATAAAACGCAATCCAATACCAATATCATAATAAATAGTTAATCGTATGTCTAGTTTAATTCCATTATTTCATAAACTTCGTTATTTACAGAAATATGTTATACTAGAAATCTATGGGGTTTATGTTCCGGTAATTAACTACAGGAACGATCAGGTTATCATCTGGCTCTTTAATGTTTTTAATATAATGATCTTTGGTTTTTGGGTGCAAACTTGTGGAAAACATTTTGATTGCATGTAGAACATAGTTTGAGTGAATTTTAATATGAAATGGGCTAATTGATACCAATCACTTTAATCGCGGTTTGGCGGTTTAATCTTTAGATCTGTAAGTAAAGAGTATTGAATGTTCTTTATAAAAGTTAGATGGTATCAGAGAAGACACTTGAATAAATATAAGTGGTAAAAGATACAACAAATACAATTGTTTTTCATATCCTTTTCTCTGTTAAATAAAAGCCACAATAATGATTCAACATTTCAAGTGCTAGTGTTTTTAAAACAGCCAAGCCTTAGGTAAATTCATCCTTGCTATGCAACTGGAAAAATTTCGTTGAGTTCCCACTGTTGTCAACACTATCATATTCAATATTGGATTATTTTCTTTCTAATATCTTACTACACGAGCAAAAAGAAATGTTTTAGAATTGCCTTTGAAAAGAGAAGAGTTTTAAGTCTTCAGAACTATCCATGTCATCTACCATATTCAAAGAGAATGATATGCAAAGATGTAAATGTTCTTGGTGTACTGGTCAGATAATACCGAAGGATAATTTAACCAACATACAGCCCATTAATTGTTAGTTCTGGACAAAAAAGTTGAAGAAAAACAATATATGCACTGATCATAATGCCCTGCAACCTTATAAATAAAATTTTGGCGTAGAAACCAGTTCTGTGACTTCTGGTTCAAACTTCATAAATACATCTCGAGATTAGTGTTATCAATACTATAGTAGTTGTTTTCTTCGTGATAAAATGTATGTCAAGGCTAATTGCATCTAAACTTTCTGATTTTATCTTGGAGGATTTAAAGTACTCAATGTTTTTTGAACCAGTCGAGTATAGATTTGACCTTAAGATGGTTTTATTACAGTGATAGATTCGTGTTTTACAGCACTTAAAGAAAGGCTAAAGGAACAATACTAGTCCTAAGACTGGAATTTTGTGATCTAGAGGATCATGATAGGAATAATCTTTATGAAAAGGTGACCGAATAAACAAATGAGAAATACACACACCACAAAAAAAAATAACACATGCTGAGAGTTAAGTTTCATTCAAACGTAATATAAACTACGGTCACTACAGAGCTTGGTCTCCTTAACCTATCTAATACATCATATAAATAAGGATTAACTTCCTCGTTTAATCGTCTAATGTTTCTTTTCCAATTTTCAAAAATAAAAAGTTTGACAGTGTCTGTCATTATGTTTGCATATGTATACACATAACGAGATGTGGTATGATTGCAAATTAGACAACTATCCATAAGGGCCCAAATAACGTGAATGTGCTGAGCAACCTTAGCTAGGTCACCGTACAACCTTCATCAAGAAGTATAAAAACCAATATTATATAAAAAGCTAATCAGACGACATCAAATCGAAAACATAACTTGCATTGGGTATGCAGAACCATGTCTCACATGATCTGTGTATAATGTATAAGTCATTGGCTGCACCCATTATATATCTTATCCATCCAAAGTCAGATGCATGAATATCTATACAACAATTGGGAATAGTCGAAATCCGGACAAAGAAAAACAGAAAAATACATTGTATTGGTTTAAAAACTATAAATCATTGTCTTATTTATAAATAACACTCGAAGATTACTTACGACCGGAATGCATTTTGGTCATACATCGAAGATTGTATCCACTGATTTAAAACCATAGATGTAATACCCATATCTACATCTATGTTTAAAACTATGTGACAGAGACGGAACCATAAAAGATCATAAAAGGCTTTTGAAAATTGTAATACACATATAATCAATAATTCAGCACGTGTTATGACAAAATATATATTGATTTATGCGATCAGACGAGGCTAAAGACACATTATTAAATAAAAAGGTTGACTAACTTACCGGTATATAGAATAATCACAGCATACACGTGTGGAATCATGATCACTGAAGAACACCTAAGTAATTGGTGAAGACTTTATAACAATACTGGTGACTCATTCATACATCCTCAGTATTAAACGTACTTCAGATGTTCGTCAGTAAAAAACGCACAGAAATAGTTTGTATACTATGGTTGGTTACATCTTTATAATGATTGTAATCGATATGGGATAGTTAAATATCCTAAAAATAATAAATATTGACAATGTTAAAACTGCATACTAGCTATATGTATATGTGCATTTTATGATATAATGACGAATGCCTTTATTCAAACAGGTATTTAAAAACTTAACTGTTATATAATATGGATTTATGACAGATACTTTTTGCCACAGGGAAGGAATCTGGGACAAGAAACAGTCAGAATATTTAAACCTGGAAAATATTTTTGTTGTGTGAAGGAAGGAAGGAATGGGTTGAGGTCTGAGGAATGAAGTAATAATGTTTTGCGATATTTTGTGTCGACGGCAGATTTTCATATAAAAAAAATCTTGAGATATACTGTTAAGGTATTTCTATGCTTGTTTTTATTTTGTTTTATCTCTTATGTGACTGTCCCAATCAAAGAATGTCTTGGGTCTACAATCTGTCGATATCTGTAACTTGGCATTGCATAAGGTCATGTATTTCTCTGGCTATCGCTGACTTCTTTACACTAAATCCATGGGATGTTGGATGTGTACGGATTGATAGTTTACTCTTAGTTGCATGATTTTTTTATTAGTTGTTAGTGGCTTTGAACTAGCTGTCAGATAACTGCGAGTACTCTCAGATCTGTTCATTGTGTCTTTTTGTGTCGGGATGTATAAGTACCGGGCCACGTCCACTTGTATATTTGTCCATCTGATGAGTTAAGCCATTTTCAATTGATTTTTATAGTTCGTTCTTATGTTGTACTGTTATACCACTGTCCCAGGTTAGGGGGAGGGTTGGGATCCCGCTAACATGTTAAACCCCGCCACATTATTTATGTATGTGCCTGTCCCAAGTCAGGATCCTGTAATTCAGTGGTTGTCGTTTTTTTATGTGTTACATATTTGTTTTTCGTTCTTTTTTTGACATAAATAAGGCCGTTAGTTTTCTCGTTTGAATTGTTTTACATTGTCTTATCGGGGCCTTTTATAGCTGACTATGCGGTATGGGCTTTGCTCATTGTTGAAGGCCGTACGGTGACCTATAGTTGTTTTAAAATGTCTGTCATTTTGGTCTTTTGTGGATAGTTGTCTCATTGGCAATAATACCACATCTTCTTTTTTATATTTGCACAAGTGTTTATTTTTTTATATATTTGTTAAAAATCATATAGATATAGGAAGATGTGGTATGAGTGCCAATGAGACAACTATCCACAAAAGACCAAAATGACAGACATTTTAAAACAACTATAGCTCCATCCAAGTCATTATATATATCAGGGTGTTTTTTTTCAGTTAAGATGTTTTACTTTTTTGCATTCCAGAGGCTTTTATATCATACAAGGTTCGAGATTCTTTCTTTGGTATGTGTTTACAACGTTGTCATTTTGACTTTGGTAACACTAAAAAATACATCTAGCCTCGGTTAATCTATTAATACAATACATGTATATAGGTAATAAAACAGATCTCTGATGTTTATCAAAAGTATTCTTTAATAAACAATTACTATAACGTGTCTTTTAATTTGTTTGAGTCCGGGCAAAATGGACACTGTATTATATCATGAGGTGTTGATAACTGTTTTTCTGTCGATTGATAGTTTTTAGAAACGACGGATAGACGAAAATGGTTCAGATTGGCCCGTTGGCTCAAGTGAGCTGAAAAGAGACATGAAGATTTTTGTCATGAAATACTATGGAAAAACAATTAGAAATAGAGAAATCAATCGACATTATATAAGACTGGAGGTCTTACTTCAAGTCGCATTCCCGACTTGTCCTGCAACAACATTTAGGAACAATTAGACTATCATATATCATTATCATTTTTATAGACCTTCCGATGGAAACCTATTAGATTGAACACATTATAATCATTTGTGCGCATTTAGATGTAATAATAAATTGGCAAATTTCAATGTTTTCAGAAAGTCTTTAAACTCTTTCCAAACTGTTAATGGAGGACCGAGTTTCCAGTGGAGTGGGGAGAGGGATCTGTGACACGTATATGTCTCTAAATGAATCACAATTGAGAACCTTTTCATTGATTGTTTTATGTTAGTGTTTTGTCATTTTGCGAATTTGTTGTTAATCGGGATCATAGATTCTGTTTGACGTTTTCCCTTCTTTTAAGACTATTTGAAGCTTGTCATATAATTATAGTATCATATTTTCTGTTCACACATCATTGTCAGTATAATCGAATTTGATGCAACTGTCATACAGGTGAGAAGTTTAGCTAGCTATGAAACCTAGTTTAATAAGCTATAAAACCAAGTTTAAATCACAATTTTCTTCACAAAAAAAAGCCTGTACCAAGTCAGGGATAGGACAGTTGTTATCCATTCGTTTGATGTGTTTGAGCTGTTGATTTTGCCATTTGATTATAGACTTCCCGTTGTGAATTTTCCGCAGAGTTCAGTTATTTTGATATTTCACTTTTTAGACAACAATGTTGTCTATTGTGTGATTATTGAAGACTGAATATTGATTTTTATTATTAGTGACATTGGGTTTTTCATTTAGTAGTGTGTTTATTTTCATCTGGGTATTCTTGTACGATAAAATATCATCCATAAGTGGGAATTTCCTTCTTGTCATACATGTATACCGAACATGATATAGATCTATCTATTCAATACATCCTTCATAACCAAAAAGAACCCGAATACATTTTTACCATGTTTCCTACAAGTTAATGTTATTGTCGGTCGAATTTAGCTATGTGTGAAGCTGACTGTCCCTTTGGCATCTTTCGTCCCTCTTTTTTAGTATACTTAAATTATGCCGCAACTGTAAATCAATTTTGCTTTTCGCTGTTGTAACTTGTGTTTGATTGACAAATTGGATGAACCATAGGCATAGAATGGTGGTTTGATTTAATTCATTGATGTTAAGTAAGGTGATTATTACATAATTACACATCTTCATCGTTGCAGACTTCTAAGGCGCCAAAAGGATAACGAGAATTAAATAGCTAAATAGCTAGTCACTCTTATTCACCTTTTACTATAAAACATCCATAACATACCATTACCTACAATGAGGAATAAAGTATAGACCGTGGCGTTTGAAGCGCCTCCATCAAGAACACCAACCTTCCTTGAAACCCAAAGAAAATGTCGTTACTAACAGAGCATGAGCATTAAGATGTTGTGTAGAACACCCTTAACCACAAAAAGATTAAATAATACATTATAAAGTTTCAAGATCAAAAATGGCCTGCATAATGAAATGTTTAAATTTGATCAACTCAGTTTTAGCAAGGGTCCATACCTTAGTTTGAGCAACAACTAAAGAGATTTTAAAAATCGCGGCCATGCGTTGACGAAATAACCAATCTAACTAAAAGTGCCATGTTAAATTCATTTATTTTCTTAATTTCGTTGTCACAATCAATTTATTCATACATGTAATTGAATACGTTGAAACTTACAAATAACTAAATACAAAAGTCATATAGCACTAAATTCGATTTCAAATATTTGTCACTATCACATATTAAACTGGTAATTGAAGCAGTATCTGTCGTCTGTGGATCGTACTTCTGACTCGCTAAGGTCTGCAATGGAGAAGGACGACTTTGGTGTTGTCAACGGAAGGCGTAATGTTGTTGGTTGTATTGACAGTGGCGACACTTCTGGTTGTCTTGGTAGTGGAGACCATAAAGAAAACCTTTGGCGTTGGTCTTTGGGTCTTGATGGTGTTTTTGGCAGTGGTGATATAGGAGGAGGTGGAAGAGAAAATATGTCTTTGATGTCTGTGTAGGATGGTGAGTCAAGTGATCTGTCTTCATGAAGAATGGCTACTTCCTTTACGATATCTAATCCACTGTTAATAGTGAGGAACTGTTGTTGTTGTTGTACTGTGGATAATTGGAGCCATGTTGTATGCTTCAGGGGAGCAGTAGGTGGTGGGGATGGAGACGACTTTGGCGATGAAGAAGTACTAGATGATGCACTGTCTGAATTGGTGCTTGGACGGCGTCTGGAACGTCTATGCCTTGCTCGGCGATTCTGGAACCAAACCTGAAATTTAAAATAGAACAGTTAAGCACACAATTAATAATATAAAATTTTACCGACACACACAAAAAAGACATGTATTTCTAAAAATAACACTGTGTGACATTAACTGAATTATAACAAAGAACGACCATGTATTGTTCAATTATTGGCTCATGCATAGTATGACATTGATTCTCCCACAATCATGCATAACATTTAGTAACTCGATCCAAGACACGATTAATAAAGTATACTAGTACATGAAATAATGTTTATAAGTTAACAGAATAATAGACTGCGCTGATTGTCAATTGGGTCAAGAAATCATTCATTATTGCAAGGGATAAGCTGAGCTTGTCACATAAGCAGATAACAGGACAGTGCTTATTTTCTTTCGAATTTTGTACAATTTCTGTAAAAGTAAGACAAAAAAGGTATCTAAATAGAAAGAGACAAGGTCTCAAGCTGCATGGGCAATGAAGTTGGGCAAATTTAACTCGGAGGATTAACTGTGTAATTTTTACAACATATCAAAAAGTCTGATGTAATGACTTTTCACTTCAAAAACCAAAGTAAAAGAACCAAATCGAAAATTTCAGTGATTTTTCCATTTTTAAAGGAGTAGAACTATTGAACAGATAAAGTGGCATCCACAAAATTCAAACTTGTTCTGTGTTTTGTGGTAATAAGCATTGTGTATAAGTTTACAACATATGATCTGGTTGATGCAAACTAAAGTTATAGTGAACGAAAATTTCAGCAATTTTTCCATTTGTAAAGGGGCATAACTATAGAACGGTTAACGAGACGCCACCAAAATTCAAATCAGATCTGTGTTTTGTGATTATAAGCATTGTATATCAGTGTAATGGTATTTGGTTGAGGCAAACTATAATTAAAGAACGAAACCCAACTTTGGGACGTACAGAATGACAATTTAATGGTAAAACTTAATACTCCACGCTACGCCGGTGAGGGTATAGAAATGATATAAATCAGTTGTACATAGATTCTCATAATTTAATTTTTTTGTAAAAATTTTCATTTGATGGATATTAATTATATGAATAGAGGAGAGTGGTTTACGTAGATTAGAAAACAACCCCACGACACAGAAAAACGTCAAACTATAAAATAAGTCAATTTACAGGACAGGTGTCTATACAACATGTGATTATTAAAAGATTTCTATTATTTTAGCAACTTGAACTGCAGTCTTCAGTGTATCTATGATTTTCTTAAATAGAAATATGCTTGTTAAAGTAAATATTTGACACTATACCCTGCATTAAAATTACAAAAAAAAAAACCACAAAAAAAAAACCACCAGTATTTTCGTTTTTTTTCATAAAGGTATGACCATACCTCTCATTTGTCCATATTTGCACCTGCAAACAAATGACCCTTATTTTCATTTTGGACGAATGCCTAATAATGCTTTGATAGGAGCAAAACAATAGTTAAATCTGTGCGAGATGAATTCAAACAAATTTAATATTACCTATAATAATGTTATTTAGTAATATTTTCTAAAGAATATGTGAAATTTTGAATTCTCTGATTGTAATTATATGCATATACCAACTTTAAGTAAAGCTGTTTATGTTTTATGTGTATGAGCTTACACAGTGTTATGTGGCGTTCACTTTTAAAGCAGGTCTTTATTTTTTGTTTGATTATGTTACCCTGATTTAACAGGGTTAGAAAAATAGTCTATAGACTCATTAATTTGTTCCTCTCCACGGAAATCTTTAGTAAAAGGCGAAAGATTTATTCGTGGTTTGAAGAGAAACCAGAGTAACGAAATACGGAAGTTCGATGGACCCAGCTAAACAATTATTTTGTTTAGTTTTGGTATATAATTAACGTTTCCTTTGCAAAATACAGTTCAAAATATACAAATAGATTATATTAAAATACTTCATTTTATTTATTTTTGATATTAATGTTCAGTCAAATAATGAATTTATATATCTATGGTTAATATCAATTTCATTGAGTTTTTTTCAAATAAAGGGAAATAATTCATGTTACTTTTTCAATAGAAATTGTTAATTTGACAGGTTTTATTAAAATAAATAGATACTGTATAGATGTCAGACTAATGAGTCATGAACATTATAATGTGAGGTTATACACAATTCATTATAAGTCTGGTAAGTTACAACCTTAAGTCGATTATCATTCTTTATCACATCTGCTTTCATGGGCATGGACCCCCCTTTTTTAAAGTTTGTTCGGTCTTTTTTATGATCTTTTATATATGTGATGTTCAAAAGATTTAATAGAAAAAGTTAATTATAACCAAGTTGGCGTTTACTCTAACGCGATCGATGATTTTCACAAACTGTTAAAAATATGATAGGTTCTCAATTATAGAATAAATATAGATACTATAAGTATATAGATGTCTATAAATGAGTCATGAACAGTATACTATAATGTGAGGTTATATACAATTTATTATATGTTTGGAAAGTTACAACTCAAAGTTGTGTATCACTCTTATGACATCTGATTTCATGGGCAGTGCCCCCCTCCCCCCTTTTATATATAGTTGTTTCGGTCTTTTTTGTTATCAGCTTAAATTTTATCTGAAATGTTATATGTCTAAATAATATTTCCATTGAAAAATACTGTAAAAATGTATTAGTTCTTGTTCCTGTACATACCATAATACATTTAAATGTGGTATATATACGTACTAAATCATAAGCTGAATTTAATTATTTAACAATAACAGAGACTAGTATTAAGTAACAGGGGACTATACAAAAAAAAGTAAAATCACAAAAATACTGAACTTAGAGGAAGATCAATTGGGAAAGTCCATAATCACATGGCAAAATCAAATAACAAAACTATCTATTTTACTAACATTCAGTTTTATAAAGGTGCCAGTAGTGATAAATTTCTGATATAAATAATATATCCTCCGTAATCCCCGCTAACCCAGACTTGGTTCACTTTATTCGGCATTCATTTATACAAATAATGTATTTTGTGTAATTTACGAAACAAATTAATTTTGAACACATATTAAAATGTGGGAAAATAACACGCTTAAATTAAATCATATCTTGACTGAGACTTCTTTTTTAATAGAAATTGATTATAACGATTAGTTCAAGTTAAACTGTAACGTATATATATATATATATTAATTAAAGGACAGTGGGTGTTCATTAAAAAAATCTTATCACTGTGCGTATTCAATTTCATATTCATGAGGGGGGGGGGGGGGGGGCATTTATATGCATCAAACCAAAGGTCACTCACTATAAAAATAAATGAACACACACTTCTGTTCTCGATATATATGCACATCGAGTGTGAGAAAATGATGAATATTTCTGCACAGTTAAGTGCCACTTAATATTGTTTTCCTATAGAAGCACTCACCTGAACTCTTGCCTCTTCTTCGTTGATCTGTCTAGCTAAGGTGATTCTTTCTTTGATGTCGGGGTACTTGTTCTCGATGAAGGCTTTCTCTAGAATAACTATGGTGGCGTTAGAGAACATTGTCCTGTTACGACGCTGCCGCTTCTTTGGTGGGTCTGAGTCTAAAATGAAATTTAAAAATATGATATATGATTGTCATGCATTTATCAATTGTGTGTTACGTAAAACCTCAGAAAGACAGAATATGTATTCTCAATACCACAATTCAATACCTTTGCTGCAATTTGAAGATACGTAGGTACAGAGATCATGAGTGAAAATTTTGTACATTCAATAAGGTCACAGTACCGCATACGCGGCGTGTTTTATATTAAATTACTGTACGCGTACTAATTAGTTTTATAATTATGTCTTGTATCTGGCATATCTTTCAACACTAAATGTTAAGGAAATTTGTCAATGAAAAAATAGTAAAATAACTTCATATAGACTTACCAAAACCCATTATTTTGCTGATGGAGTGGTCTGTTACAAAAGCTGTCATTGTTGGTTGTGAACTGGAAATTGCTAATATTGCCAATTTTTAAATGTATCGGGTATATACTGTACATGTTCTCGTGTTTATTTAATATTGAGTAATGTATTATAGAATTATGATTGGATATTGAAATAATATTCAAAAGGAAGCCAGTTTTATCTTATTAAAATGATATTAAATCGTGACAGTGTTTACATAATCAACCTAAGAAGCCATTCAATCTGATTAGTTAATTGCTAAAATAACAAAGTTAAGGCTTATAATAATTTTCTCACATTTCTTTGAAGTTCAATAGATTTTAATAAAAAAAATTGAATTATAACCAAGCTGGCGTTTACTCTAAAATGATCAATGATTTCACAACCTTATTAAAATTGGTAGATTTTCTGAACATTGATTAATCAATAAATGATTACAGATTAAAATGCACTCTTGATGAAGTGCATGTGCATCAGAATCAATGCTTTATCGTTTTGAACTTTTTTCTACAAACGGGACTAGATAGCATATTTGATTTAGATTCAATTAAGAGTATCTTTCATTTTCTATTATGTTAAGCAGAGACATATGTATATGATCCGCCGTATATATGTATCCGAGTTAAGTTAGTATTTATCGTTTATGGTTTAAGCAACCGATTATGCTCAAAATAAGATCGCATGCATTTGTTTTTATTTTCTTAAATAAACACTTCTCTGTAACATTTCTTCCTTGACCAGTGCATCTGACACCAAAGTTAGGTGTCAACCTAAACCAGATTCGTTAGCAGAACAATGAATGTAAACTTCATACAGGCATTGTTAAACGATGTGCTAGTGGAATTATCGTGCTGCTGCACCTGCTGTCTGGGTTGAATGACACGAATTTTGGTAGAAAATACTTTTTAATTCTACATTTTAACTGCAACATCGATTTTATTCTGTCTTATACAGAAAACTTCTTTTCAACCTATTTGAAAGATTCGAAATAACTCTTATCCTATTATATAAAGTATAAATTTCCGCCAGGATAACAAAAATGATCCATCACCAGCTAACACCCTGTTAAAGATAATGTACACTTTAATTACAATCGGAAAGACACCCACAACTAATATTTCTCCAACCAATAAAATACATATAGGCGCACACATCACAAGTAAGCCAAACTGTGGAAACCAGCTTGAAGAAATCTGGAACAAAGTACTAGGTATCTAAAGCATAACTTGTCATATTTTCCTAGGAAGAACACTTGATTGTAGTATTCGTCAGTGTTCATCTCTTTCCATTCTCTGTTATTAATCACAGAATTTGTTAGTTCTGTCTACCTCAGTATCTAGAAAATTTTATATTCTTTTTTAATTACCTTGAAGTTTTGAACATTAATATAACCTGTGGATTAATAGTGGAAATTTGTGACAAACAATATCATTTTTGCAATTGACTCTTCCATGCAGTTTAGTTTTGCACCTCCTCCAGAAGTATACTAGGTCTAGGATGCATAATTGTTTGATTCCAAAGAAAACCATCTTCTCTATGATCTTAAATAGTGATAAAGAAACTTAAAATTCTTAGGACTGGAAACTAGAAGATCTAAGGAGTTTGGATCTTTCACCTGTCATTTTTGAATGAATTTGATACAATGCATAGAGTATTTTGCAAAAAAAATCAGATTTTTTTAGCTCACCTGGCCCGAAGGGCCAAGTGAACTTTTCCCATCACTTGGCGTCCGTCGTCCGTCGTCGTCGTTAACTTTTACAAAAATCTTCTCTGAAACAACTGGGCCAAATTAAACCAAACTTGGCCACAATCATCATTGGGGTATTTAGTTTAAAAAATGTGTGACGTGTCCCGGCCAATCAACCAAGATGGCCGCCATGGCTAAAAATAGAACACAGGGGTAAAATGCAGTTTTTGGCTTATAACTCAAAAACCAAAGCATTTAGAGCAAATCTGACAAGGGGTAAAATTGTTTATCAGGTCAATATCTATCTGCCCTCAAATTTTCAGATGAATCGGACAACCCGTTGTTGGGTTGCTGCCCCATAACTGGTAATTTTAGGGAATGTTTGCTGTTTTTGGTTATTATCTTGAATATTATTATAGATAGAGATAAACTGTAAACAGCAATAATGTTCAGCAAAGTAAGATTTACAAATAAGTCAACATGACCAAAATGGTCAGTTGACCCCTTTAGGAGTTATTGACCTTTATAGTCAATTTTTAACCATTTTTTCGTAAATCTTTGTAATCTTTTTTACAAAAATCTTCTCCTCTGAAACTACTGGGCCAAATTAAACCAAACATGGCCACAATCATCATTGGGGTAACTTGTTTAAAAAATATGTGGTGTGACCTTGCCAATCAACCAAAATGGCTGCCACGACTAATAATAGAACATAGGGGTAAAATGTAGTTTTTGGCTTATAACTCAAAAAGCGAAGCATTAAGAGAAAATTCGTAAGGGTTCCACGGAACCCAATGTCTCGCCTACTTTTGCTGTTAATTGCAGACTCAACAAAAATGAGGAAAAACATCAATAAAAATTTCCCTCTCGATACTGTCGTTTGATTGAAAGAAGCTTCCAAGTTTGGTAAAAAATCCAGGATAGTTTATGAATCTAATAAATGTTTTATAAACTTTAACTGCAGACTGTATGCAATGTTAACTGGAAGAAAAACTAAGTCCATTTATAAGTAAAATACGGAAAAAGTGAATTTTTTTTTCACAAAATTTACTTCTGAATAATATCTTATGATCAGAAACAAGCTTATGTCTAAGTTTGGTAGAAATCCAGGATAGTTTAAGAACATTATAAAAATTTTAAAAACTTAAACCACAGAGTGAATGTTTTGTTTCTGGCCAAAAAAATAAGTCCATTTATAAGTAAAATACGGAAAAGTGGAAATTTATTTTTACAAAATTTTCTTCTTGATACTATCTTATGATCATAAACAAGCTTCTGTCCAAGTTTGGTACAAATCAAGGATAGTTTATGAAAGTTATTAAAATTTTAAAAACTTTAACCACAGAGTGAATGTAATGTTTCCTCGCAGAAAAACTAAGTCCATTTATAAGTAAAATACGGAAAAAATGGAATTTTATTTTTACAAAATTTACTTCTGGATACTTTCTTATGATCATAAACAAGCTTCTGTCCAAGTTTGGTAGAAATTCAGTATAGTTTAAGAAAGTTATTAAAATTTCAAAAACTTTAACCACAGAGTGAATATTTGTGGACGCCGCCGACGACGACGCCGACGACGACGGAATGTAGGATCGCTTAGTCTCGCTTTTTCGACTAAAGTCGAAGGCTCGACAAAAATCAGACAGGGTTTAATTGTTTATCAGGTCAAGATCTATCTGCCCTGATTTTTACACATGGATCGGACAACTCGTTGTTAGGTTACTGTCCTGAATTGGTAATTTTAAGGAAATTTTGTCGTTTTTGTTATTATCTTGAATATTATTATAGATAGATAATAACTGTATACAGCAATAACGTTCAGCAAAATAAGATCTACAAATAAGTTTACATGACCAAAATAGTCAATTGACCCCTTAAGGAGTTATTGCCCTTTATAGTTAATTTTTAACATTTTTCATAAATTTTTGTAAATTTGTAGAAAATATTTTCCACTGTAATTACTGGGCCAAGTTCATTATAGATAGAGATAATTGTAGCAACAAGGATGTTCAGTAAAGTAAGATCTACAAACACATCACCATCACCAAAACACAATTATGTCATGAATTTATCTGTGTCCATTGTTTAATATGCACAAGACCAAGGTGAGTGACACAGGCTTTTTAGAGCCTCTAGTTTTTTTTTATATCATCCAGCAAGGGGAATAACTTCTATATGGAGTAGCCCGACAATTTAAGACCTGTTACTGATTTGTAGTTCATGTGAAGCTAACAAATTTAGCTTTTTACAGTGTTTACATGTTGACTTAATAGTAGATCTCATCCAACTGATATTTTTTTTTATTCTTTCTACAAAGTTTCTCTCTATATGATACTTATTCTGAAAATTAGTGTGGAGAGATGTTGTCTAGCATTTTAGAAAGAAAAAAAAAGAAGAAAATTGACAATTTAAAAAAAAAATATTTTTCATAAATTTGTGTTATCTATAAATGACAATGTAATTGTTTAAATTTTATACAAATAAATATCTTAAATCTTAAACCATCCATAATAGTTTAAGCAAACATAACAAAATTATCCTTATGTAGGTTAAGGACCCACACCTAACCTGAAGTAATTCTAAGGTGCTCTGGAAGAGTCAACAGTTCCACTATTGACAACAGCAGTTTGATTCCTGTTTAAATAAGTTTATTTCTCTAAATCTTTGTCAATTTGTCTTTTTCTGCACCCAGTGTATAAAAAAATTTAATCAACATGTGGTTAGCTTGATCTCAGTTTTTCATTGGTTGAAATTCTATTATGCAGTTGAGTTTTCTTGCTTTCCTCTGAATTTCCAATTGTGACGGCCTGAAAAAAGGCGACCATGCCTGATGACCTCACATAGAAAGAACATATCTTTTTGCAGAAAAGAAGGAAAAGTTTGCCTACATATTGTTCCACCACCAAATATTGTGTAATACATGTACAATATTAATCCACTCTTTACAGTTAAATTTTAAATATTTAAAACACTCAGCGAGCCTTGCGTTTTAAATTTGAAAATTTAACTGTCTCGAGGATATATATCGAATCAAACTCGATGCAGTGTTAGGATCTATATGTGTCACATCTTGTCATTAGGAATATATACTTAAGCTGCTTGATAAATGTGTCTGGTCTCACTCTCAGACCTAACCAAATTTACAACCATCAGTTATGTAAATTGTTAAACCCTAAAACTTGACTACATGTTAAACTTTGAAATAAGACAACTTGATCATAAGAGTTAATAAAGATATAAACAATTGTTTTATTAATAAACAAATAAATATTATCACATAATATGTTTACAACAACCAACAGCAAACTCTAAAATATAATAAGCATAACAATATATAAATGCAATAAACATCTAACTTGTTTTCAATAGAACCTGTATATACATTGTATTTTTACTTCATTTATATACTGTCCAGGACAAAGTAGGCGAAAGTCTGAGAGGGGAAGTGAAAAATTGAATACAGAGATATTTTAAGGTTTTCTCTTCAAATAATTTACATATTTTTGTTGAACATCTAACTTTTTAGAGTAAAATATCAACTTGACAGTTAAAGCTGCATGCATCTTCCTGTTCAAATCCATAATGATTTGTTTTACTATAAGAATTTAAGCATTAACTAGAGGCTCATAGAAGCATGAATCTCTAATATGGCATATTTTAACCCTTATAGATAACTGCTGACAAATTAAGTTTCAAATTTCTCCCCCAAATGATGTAATAAAATGGAATTTAGGGTACCAGGTACCAGGTAATTTTCATTTACTATATAAAGAGTATTTTTTTCACAAATGAAATGAATACAAATCTATAAGATTTAATATAAACAAAATTATAATATTTCATAATCAATGACAAATGAATATTATTTTTTTTTTTACAAAAGCACCAGGTTAATAATGATATATTATATGGTACCTTAGTACAATGTTTAGAACTACATATATAACTATAATATCACACTTTACAACCAATTAGCTTTCCCTTTCACTGACTGTTATTGACCCAAGTTACTGGTACCAGATATGTAACAACAAGAAGATGTCTGACAGCCCCTTCATTTTAAAGTGTCATATACATGTATGTTTGTATGTAACAGGTGATCTTGTACTCTATCAATAATGATAAAACACGAATTTAGATGAAATATTTGAAAAATAATAAATGCCACCATGTTGTAAAAAAGGCAGTACATAATGTTTCTAAGTGTATAACAGGATGTATAGAAATTTCTAATGGAAATTAAATGGTGAAATATTGATGGGTTCCTAGAAATGAAAAAGTAACACAAATTAGATCAAAGTCGAGTCAAGGTGAGTGAAATGTTGTTGATCCATTTTGTATTAAAAGAGGATTATAGTGGAGAGGTATTTTTTTGTCATTTAAGATCTCTGAGAAATGAATACCAAACATAGCCAAATCTTGAGAAAAAAATTACATATATATTCATATAGACAAAATCAATAATCTTTATTAGGACTTCACACCCCTTCTCCAATTTAATTTCTTTATTGCACTTTTGGTTGTTAACAAATACCTAAAATGGTACAACTATCCCATAATAGGTTGATCTCTTTATAATACTTTGTCAAATAATTTGAAAATGTTAAATCAACAGCTAGCTAATCCTCATGGAACCTAACATTGTGTATTTTTTTTTAAAAAGAATCTGTAACAGCATTCTTTAGTTATAGCGAGACATGCCTAGACAGACAGACACCCAACAGTATACTATAAAACAAATGTCTTCCAAAGTTGAAAGGGTCTTAAAAAAATCACAAATATCGTAATAAAATAAAATAAACAACAACCAATTAACAATTATACATGTTAGTCAACAGTACAGGTAAATATATATTATGAATGAAAATTATGCAACACTGATAAGAACTTTTTATCACTATAAAATATAGTGCTAAGTCTGCCAAGGAGATCCACTGTATCAGCTAAGTATTTGTCTGAGCTTGTAACAAAGTCACATGACATTTGAATATCTGATTTAAACTGATGATACTGTCTGTTGCTTTTTAATGAATGAAGGAATGTTAGCTGTTGCTTTGAGGAAGAAGTTGATACAACAGGTTCACCGGGACATCGTAGAAGTGATTCACCAAATATCTGTGCAGACAGCATGGCTGCTAAGGCTCGACAAACTATCCTAAACCTTAAAAATAAAAACAAATGAATAAACAACCATTCTGTGAGTATAACATGGCAATACATAATCCCTTATCGGTTAAAAATTCTAACTTGATCTATAGCTTATCATGGTGTAAACTATATAATAAATATCAAGTCAATATCTTCAAGCATGATGAAAAAAAGATTTGATGACTGATTATTTAATTGAATTTTTCTTAGTCCAAGTAACATAACTCTGCACAAAAAGTCATCATACCTGAACTTGATCTGTAACTTGTCATGATAAAAATATGTACAATTTTTCAAATATAAATCTTCAAGCATGACGAAAAAAACCCTGATTACTTGAGTGAATTTTTTTAGTCCAAGGACCATAACTCTGCACAAAATCATCAGACCAGAACAAAATTCCACTGGAACTTGTTTTGATAAAACTGTATACCAATCATCAAATCAATATCTTCAAGAATGACAAAAAAATATGTGGGAAAACTGATTATTTGAGTGAGTTTCCTAAGTCCAAGGACCATAACTCTGCACAAAATCATCAGATTGGGACAAACAGGACAGACTTGAACTGTAACTTGTCATGATAAGATACCAAATATCAAATCAATGTCTTTAAGCATGAAGAAAAAAGTGTGAAAAACTGATTTGCCGGAATGACAAATGGACAGACAGACTGAGTGCAAACCTAAAGTCCCTTTTGACTTCATGGGTAGGGGACTTAAAGACTTCAAGCTTAAAATAAACCAAAATAAATGACCAGCAAAAATGACATTATTTACAAGACAGTACGTTTTCTCAATGTTGTGTGACTTAATTGACCTTATGAGAAACCCAATGGTCCATTTTTAGTGAAAAGGGTGACTAAGAATTATCCATATAGATGTATGTTTCCTGGTTTAAGCTGAATGGTATTTTCTGGTTGCATTTTATGATCCTAGTGTACTTACCACTATCCTCTGAATAATTTTCTTGGCTGATTTTACTGCGTACTAAGAACACATTCAACGGCCCAGGAATCATAGGTGGATCGTGGGGAAAATTTGGTTGATTATATAGGGAATCACTGAAGCATGACTGGTGCGTTCCCAACTTAGGACAGTCAGCAGGCCCCCATCTCCCTTATGAAAAGTCAGGATCCACTACTGGGAACAGACATTTGTACTTACTGTTGTGACATAGGGGACTTTTTACCAAGTCCTATTGCTCCAAGTAATCCAGTCGACAACCTATCTTCTCCATACTGATGTAGGTGGGATATAAGGGTGTTTAACATCTTTATCAACACTTTGTGTGAGGCACCAAAATTGACTTCTTTCAGTACTATATCTACCAGTATGGACCACCATAATAACAGTTTACATTCATTGTCAGAGCTAGGTTAAAATAAAGATCACAATAGTAACAGCTATAGAACAACATTTGTAATTTCTTGTTTGAAATTTAAACTTTTAATTTATGAATCTTAAAAAAATAAATACAAAACTTATCTTTTTTTCATAATGAATATATATATATATATATAGGTTTAAAGTCTTAAACTCAGAGAATAAAATAATTATAAAGAACTATTTTTCATTGACAACTTTTCACAAGGGCCTCATGGAGGAGTTACAAGATTGTTGACTCAAGTTGTTTCACTGTTTAGGTTGAAAAAGTCAAATCACATGACAACTTTCTATGCATCTGCAGAATATTTCACAAGGCCAAATAAGAAAATACAATGATTTAAATAGATGTCCACTTAAAAAATTTGGCTACACTTTTATATTTTGACCCCCCTCACACTGTTGAAAACCTACAATTAATTGGTGTCCCCCATAAGTTCATATTTTCATGGAGACGACATGCAAAGACTTCTGTTGTTTACACATGATTTTTGTGTATAAAATGATATCAGGAAAAGGAACCATCTCTGACCAAAATTTTGTTTGAGATATGTTGAGATTTGTTCTATTTCAATTACTAAAACAGCAGTAGGTCTGAATTATTATAAGCTTTGTTATTCTGTCCTAATGACTAAGAGTACCTAGGTTTAGCTTTGCCTGTCCAATCTAGAAGTCTTGCCAGTAAAACGTTCATCTGTTCTAAAGATTGACATAGTGGCAGATTCTGTACAATGTAACCATACAACAAAAGGTATGATCCTTCTTCCAAAGCTACTGTCAGGTAATCATCAATGTCAAGGTCAGGTACTTGGATTGCAGCCAAAACATGGTCCCATCCACCTCCTGTTTGTTTATCATGACCTTGAAAACAAGTTGTAAATAATCTCATCATAGATACTATGATTGAATTTTGTATTTATGCCAGACAGGCTTTTGTCTACAAAAGACTCATCTAATGACGCTTGAAGAAAAATAGTTAAAACGGCCAAATAAAGTACGAAGTTGAAGACGATTAGAATTGAAACTTTCTAATTTGATGATTAATACAATTTTTTTCATTTACAGTATGATTCTAGTAAGAGGAATCTCATATACTGGTAAACAGTAAGCAAGCAAATATTGTTTTCATTTCAAAATTCTAAATCTATTAAAACTGATGAAAATCTTATAATATGCTGAGGAAACAACAGATTTTTATCAAACCACCTTTACGAAATATAAAGCTTCCAGATTTTATATAAAAAAGGCAAAAGATCAAAATCAGCAAATAGACTTATTTTGAGGTGAACTACCAAAAAAACGCACTTTTAAGTCATGGTTATAGCTACAAGTATATTACCTCCTACAAAATAAGCTTGGATACATTCCTCAATAATCTGGACCATATGCCTATGTGATGCCAGACATCGTGAGGCACTCCTCACACATGGTAACAGTAATATACTACTGGGTGATGACTCTAACCACTGTATTATAGTTGTCACAACAACAGATTGGTTACTAGGGTTACAGTTGTTAAGTAATGACAATACTTCCTTCATGAGATCTAAGCATTCCTCTTGTTGTATTCTTGAATCAACAACTGTAAAAATAAATTGTAAACACAGTTGTTAAAATTTTGATTCTATTTTTATTCAAATTTTCTTCACAACATTTCTTTCTCATAGATTAATACAACTAAGAAATAATGGAGTTTGTTAAAATAGATGTGTAAGATTAACAAGAAAGCTACACCCAAGTTAAATTTCAAAAATCTATGATTCTGTTAAAAAGTATGACATACATTTTTAGAGCAAAATACAAACTTGCCCTTTTATTCAGCATTATAATGATTATACACTCATGAACCAAAAAGTCAATCAATATTTAGAGACTGAACAGTGTGGACAAGTACAACTATCTATCGTTGAATACCATCTGTTAAATCTTGTACCATCTGTTAAATCTTGTGATTTTTTGTGTCATTGGTGTTACTGTCTTATGGAATGTCTCATTGACCATACCCCAATCTTCTTTTATCAACATGACCACAACTACCACTGTATTTCTAAACAATAAGATTTAGGATTATAACAACTTACCACTAGCCACAACTGTTTCAATGTCAGTCATCAAGTTCAAGATTACAGTTGTGATAGATTCCATACTAATTTCATTATCGTATGTACACTGGCAGATTAATTGGACATAACTATGGACATAACATTGTCTTTTGATAGCCATATCTGATGTCCAATTACTGGATGACTGGACATTAAAATCAGAGGCAGCTTTTAATAGCCTGAAAATATACAGATTTATGTATCTAAATTTGAAAAGATTTAATTAAAGTGTTTTCATATTAATGAACAAACACTGTTTGGCAACTAATCTGTCCCAAATCAAGCACCATAAAATTTCAGCAATCTACCAAATTTTGAATTACGTGTATTATAACAATTAGTGACAATGTTTTAAAAATGTTCGGAGTCTGGGTGATTGCCCATGACCTGTCTGCTATGAGGTACATTTTTCTTTTTTGTACAATAGTCCCCACCAAAAATAGTGCCCATGTGAAGGTATTTGACCTTTTTAAGCACATGAGATAACCCCAGTTTGGGGTTTGTGTTGCTCAGTCTTTAGTTTTCTCTGTGTTTTTTTTACTTTTGTTTGTCTGTTGGTCTTAGTCCAAAGGTGAAAGAAGAGAACCTTTCTACAATGAATTATCAAGGAGGAACATTTGTTTTACATACCTAAGTCTCAATGTGACAGTAAAAGAACTTTTTACTCTGATTTATTAAGGTTACATTTTTTATCTTACCTTAGTCCCAAGGTGACAGTAGATGACCTTTCTGCTATGAGGTACTTAGGATCACACATTTGTAGGTACCAGTTGAAGGCATGACGATAATTATCAGATGTTAACTTTATCCAGTTATAATTAATAGCCGACACAATCTTCGGCTCCAAAGCAGGGATCTTAAATAAATAAAAAACATCTTATGCTTGTATTAACTAATTCAGTAGCTACATATGAAGACTAATCTACGTTAATTTCACATATATCAGAATTATCCTATTATTCAGAAAATAATGGTATTATTGAAAGATATCAAAGATGTCCCATTCTATAAAAATTGCTCCCAGACCTGTAGTAAATTAGATTAAGACTGGAACACAAACTTAAACTCTCACTAGAACACACCCGTATATCGTGGGTCCATGACTGAATTAAAGTATATAACTATGCGCAAGCCTTATTTTAGTATTAGTATTGTCATCTGATAAAGTCATGCTGATTATAAGATACACAGTTTTCTCTGCTTTCAAATCATAAATCTTTCTGTTTGAACCCGTCGAACTGGAACTTATCAATTATTGATAATATTAATTATTTGGAAAACAAAAGGTCCTGGAATGAAGTATTTTTTAAACAACAGCATTGTCCTATATTAGTTATAAATATTGAAAACTGTACCTATACGCCTTATTTTAGTCCAGATTTTTAGTATTCGTATTGTTATCTTAGAAAGTCTAACTGATTAAAATACCACAATAGGTAACAATTTGAAAATTAAGTAGTGTTAACCCTGTGATTATGACCCGTGTAATACTATATAGCATATTAATCCTGAATACACTGTTTGGTAGTGCGGCTGTCAGATGCAGAACGTACAGATAAGGTAATCGGTAACAGGTGAATATACTATTGGTATCGGTATCGGACTCGACCCGGAACTTCTTAATTATTGGCAATATTAATTACGTGGAAAACAAAAGGGCCTTGATTGGTGTAATTTTTAATCTACACCTTTGTACTATTAGTTATACATGTATATAAAGTTGAATTCTTTGATTCGTCGTTTTTACGTGATGACGGCTGACAAAATGGACCTCGTAATTTTAGTATTATAGATTCATGTATAAAATGTAGGCATGGTGATGAAAATTGTATGGTCCTTTGTTACTACAATGTATTTCTAAACATGTTCTTCTGATATTCCTCTTCAACTTGAAAAAAAACATTGCTCAAACTTATAAAAATATGTTTATGTCATAATACTGAATTTATTTGTTTTATATTTTCCCATTGCAGCCTTTTATAGCCGACTATATAGTGTATTTTTTTTATTGTTGAATGCCGTACAGTTGCCTTTAATTGCTTGCATCCACCTCATATGTTATGTCCTTAGCTAAGATAGTTGAATAGCTGGTTCATTGGCAATAATACCACATCTTCTATTTTTATACCAAGGAAGTAATGTTACAGGTACATGTATTAGTTGTCTAGGATAAATACCTCAATATGTTTCTGTTCACCAAAACACTGTACAAGCAGTATGAGTGTGGAAGACAAAGCTAAACTTTCATCTTGGAAGACTTGTTGGTATACTTGTAATATCTCGGCCCAGTCTAATTCACATACTATATGTGCCAATAAGTCAAATCCTTCATTACATTTCAACTCTTTGAATTGAATCATTGATTGTAAGACATAATTGTCTGGTTTTAAGTGTTTCCATGGTAACTGGCTCAGGACAGATGTATATACATTAATGATATGTGGTGGTGAAAGTTTATGACATAAAACTCCAGCATAATACATCCAAACCTTTCCTAAGGTGTTTGGTTGATATGGAGGGATCAAATCTACAAACAAACAAAAGAATATAGTACATGTACTTATAAACTATAGCTGTTGAGAAAATGATTGGCCTGTAGATTTCTGAATTACAGGTTTTGAAGATTTGCATACTTTACCATATTTTTGGAAGGGTATTAATATTAATTTGATTTGATTAACCCCTGAATCCATGAACATGCCTTAAATACCATTTGTATACACAGCAGTCAGTAAGTAAACCTAAGAAAAGGTAGTGAACAATCACAAAAATGATAGAAAAGACATCTGGTTGACACTGTGCAAATATATCTGAAGAAAACACAAATTTATTTTATTTCTAGCTTTTTGATTAATTGAAATCCTTTTCTTACCTGCAAAACAGGTAAAAACTTGTTCAAAGACTGTCACAGCAGATTCTACCATTTTTGTTCCTGACTCTACATCTGACTGTATCCATGGTAACAGTTGTGTTTTTTCATTCTGTATTGTCTGTATCCATGGAGCATAGGTATGTACAATAGTCTGCCAAACCGTATCTAGAGCTAAAATAAAACATTATATGATCCCTAAATATTACAGTATATGATTTGATTTTAAAATATTAAACATATTAATTTAAAAAATTACATCAATCATACCACATCTTATTTTTATTTTAATCTTATAATTGTTAAAAATGTTCTCGCAAATAGTTAACAACTAACTTTCAATTCAATCATGATTAAAGAAAATAACACAAAAATTAAAATAAACATCCATTTTGGACTTATACAAACTTTTCCATCCCTTCTCCATTCGGGATGGTGACCTTTTTAGACAGAGTCTGATATTAGAATAAATTAAAACCAGATGCTCCGCAGGGCGTAGCTTTATACGACCGCAGAGGTTGAACCCTGAACGGTTGGGGCAAGTATGGACACAACATTCAAGCTGGATTCAGCTCTAAATTTGGATTGTGATTAAATAGTTGACACAGCATAGGTTTCTGACACAGAATGAATGTGTTTTAATGAACTTAAAATTTTTGTTTTCTCTTAGAGCAATTCACTATGCTGTTGAATATTAATCCTCTCAAAAAAATGTTTGAAGGAATTTTCTTTTTTATTTATGAAATTTCAAATGAGAAAAATTGAACCCAATTTTTTTAATCAAATCCCCCTTTCCCTTATTCCAAAACTAATCTCAATTAAAATTTCTAATGGAGTTTGCAACAATAACTACTCATTTAAATACATCATAAAATATTAAGATGTAAAAAAACTGCTTGTTATCACTGAATGGTAAAGATTATTTTAATTTATCAGTTGGTAGTAAAAAGTGAATATACATTGTATATTGTATATAACAAAGATTTAAGTTGATTCTGGACAAAGAAAGATAACTCCAATTAAAAAAAAATCTTGCTATTGCACAATATTTTGCAATTAGATATTTCTTGCTTACTATTCTGGACAAAGAAAGATAACTCTAATTAAAAAAAAATTTGCTATTTCACAATATTGTGCAATTAGATATTTCTTGCCATTGCGCAATACTGTGCAATTGAAAAGACTTGCTATTGCACAATACTTAATATAATAATTTTAGATCCTGATTTGGACCAACTTGAAAACTGGGCCCATAATAAAAAATCTAAGTACATTTTTGGATTCAGCATATCAAAGAACCGCAAGATTTCAATTTTTGTTAAAATCAGACTAAGTTTAATTTTGGACCCTTTGGACTTTAGTGTAGACCAATTTGAAAACAGGACCAAAAACGAAGAATCTACATACACAGTTAGATTTAGTATATCAAAGAACCCCATTTATTCAATTTTTGATGAAATCAAACAAAGTTTAATTTTGGACCCCGATTTGGACCAACTTGAAAACTGGGCCAATAATCAAGAATCTAAGTACATTTTTAGGTTCAGCATATCAAAGAACCTAACTGATTCATTTTTTGTCAAAATCAAACTAAGTTTAATTTTGGACCCTTTGGACCTTAATGTAGACCAATTTGAAAACGGGACCAAAAGTTAAGAATCTACATACAAAGTCATGACAGTTAGATTCGGCATATCAAAGAACCCCAATTATTCAATTTTGATGAAATCAAACAAAGTTTAATTTTGGACCCTTTGGGCCCCTTATTCTGTTGGGACCAAAACTCCCAAAATCAATACCAACCTTCCTTTTATGGTCATAAACCTTGTGTTTAAATTTCATAGATTTCTATTTACTTATACTAACGTTATGGTGCGAAAACCAAGAAAAATGCTTATTTGAGTCCCTTTTTGGCCCCTAATTCCTAAACTGTTGGGACCTAAACTCCCAAAATCAATACTAACCTTCCTTTTGTAGTCATTAACATTGTGTTTAAATTTCATTGATTTCTATTTACTTAAACTAAAGTTATTGTGCGAAAACCAAGAATAATGCTTATTTGGACCCTTTTTTGGCCCCTAATTCCTAAACTGTTGAAACCAAAACTCCCAAAATCAATCCCAACCGTTCTTTTGTGGTCATAAACCTTGTGTCAAAATTTCATAGATTTCTATTAACTTAAACTAAAGTTATAGTGCGAAAACCAAGAAAATGCTTATTTGGGCCCTTTTTGGCCCCTAATTCCTAAAATGTTGGGACCAAAACTCCCAAAATCAATACTAACCTTCCTTTTGTAGTCATTAACATTGTGTTTAAATTTCATTGATTTCTATTTACTTAAACTAAAGTTATTGTGCGAAAACCAAGAATAATGCTTATTTGGACCCTTTTTTGGCCCCTAATTCCTAAACTGTTGAAACCAAAACTCCCAAAATCAATACCAACCGTTCTTTTGTGGTCATAAACCTTGTGTCAAAATTTCATAGATTTCTATTAACTTAAACTAAAGTTATAGTGCGAAAACCAAGAAAATGCTTATTTGGGCCCTTTTTGGCCCCTAATTCCTAAAATGTTGGGACCAAAACTCCCAAAATCAATACCAACCTTCCTTTTGTGGTCATAAACCTTGTGTTAAAATTTCATAGATTTCCATTCACTTTTACTAAAGTTAGAGTGCAAAAACTAAAAGTATTCGGACGAAGACGACGTGATAGCAATATACGACGAAAATTTTTTCAAATTTTGCGGTCGTATAAAAATTAGACCTACCACTGATTGGATTCATGTCTGACATATTAGGAAGTATCTTATGCATCAGACAGAGTAGGAGATCACATATCAGGTTCCTGATCTCATCAATATACCGAGCTAAACAGGGATACAGACCAAATGCACTATTTTCTGCCACTAATAGACGACTCTGTAGGAAAAAGTCTCCTAGCTGGTGCAAAACTGTTCTAATCTGAAATAATAAGCTTGATTCTCATAAGATGAACTACAGACATCAAATGAGTAAGTAAACAATTGGCTTAAATAAAAATGTCTCATTAAGATTTTAATTATATTTTTCTAAAGAGTGTAAGTCATTGCAATGTAAAATCAAACTTTTTTTTTTTTAAAGATTATGCAATTAATGTTGGCATCACATTTCAACATATGATACCAGGTATAATGATGTTTTACCCATTACACTTAAGATGAATTATTGAACTAGTAATTGTACTTATGGTAACTCACTAATGACACTAATGATTTTGTTTGTTTACAATTATAGTGAAATATTTGTCTTGATGTGTTCTGATATGTTCGTGTTTAATTCCTTTTCACATTCTAAACAATTATTAAGTATCTGCATTTATATCTGAATTGTTTTTTTAAAGAATTTAAACAAAAAGAAAGAAAACCTTGACCTAAAATCAGTAACATGCTGTGATATTTGATTCTTAACTGTCAAATTTGTTGTATGAAGTCAATGAAAAGACTTTGCCAAACCACGAAATCATATATCCATGTATCAATAAATTCAACTTGCTTGATCAATGGATCAATGAAATAACATTTCGATCATTGGAGAAATTAATTTTAAATAGCCTTATCAATGGATCACTGAATTTAACTTAACTAAAAATTCGTAAGGGTTCCACGGAACCCAGTGTCTCGCCTACTTTTGCTGTTAATCGCAGACTCAACAAAAATGAGGAAAAACATCAATAAAAATTTCCCTCTTGATACTGTCTTTTGATTGAAAGAAGCTTCCAAGTTTGGTAGTAAAATCAAGGATAGTTTATGAATCTAATAAATGTTTTATAAACTTTAACTGCAGACTGTATGTAATGTTAACTGGAAGAAAAACTATTAAAGTCCATTTATAAGTAAAATACGGAAAAAGTGATTTTTTTTTTACAAAATTTACTTCTGAATAATATCTTATGATCAGAAACAAGCTTTTGTCTAAGTTTGGTAGAAATCCAGGATAGTTTAAGAACATTATAAAAATTTTAAAAACTTAAACCGCAGAGTGAATGTTTTGTTTCTGGCAAAAAAACTAAGTCCATTTATAAGTAAAATACGGAAAAGTAGAAATTTATTTTTACAAAATTTTCTTCTTGATACTATCTTATGATCATAAACAAGCTTATGTCCAAGTTTGGTACAAATCAAGGATAGTTTATGAAAGTTATTAAAATTTTAAAAACTTTAACCACAGAGTGAATATTTGTGGACGACGCCGACGCCGACGCCGACGGAATGTAGGATCGCTTAGTCTCGCTTTTTCGACTAAAGTCGAAGGCTCGACAATAAATGGATTTATGACTTTTACTAACCTGATCAATTGACAATACTGTCATTTTCTGTGTTTCATTACTTCCTTCTTCTACATTTACTTCAAATATACATTTGTTCAGGATCTGCCAACAGTTCTCGTGTAATGCCTGGTCAACAGAACCTGGTATAAGTAGAGTAATTGCGTTTGAGATCCTTGTACAGATAACTAGTAACTATCATTAAATTAACATTCAAATCATTTGAAATACATTTTAACTACATGCTTGAGTTTTCTTTTACTTAGATATAAGCATATCTTTGTTCATAGTGTTAACTTAAGTAGATTTCTTTTATAATCATAACTACCACATAAATAATGAAGTGTGTAACCTATAGAATCTTAAAACAATTAGTGAAATTTCATGATGTATACTAAAACTAAAAATAAAAGTTGAAAAAAATGAGAAAGTAGAGAAGGGAGGTAAGGCAATATTGGCCTATTTCTAAATACAACACTACCAACAAATGTGTTATGTTATACACAAGTCTGTGATGAAAGTTATCGGATAAAACTTTTAAAAAAGTCTTATTCATTATACACTAATTTTCTAAATAGATATAAAACATTACAAACCATCTATACTGATAATATATATGTATATATACTCATAGTAAAATGAAAATAAATCTGCACAAGCTTAACCTTCACTAAATAAAACCAGCAGGCAAATGCAGACTGAAATACTTGTTGATACTGAAGGCAAAGTATTATAATATAAATGTTTATGTATATCTTTGTGGGTACACCTTTAATGACAATTATTTATTACTGACCTTTTAGTACGAGGCCCAGGACATCATTCAGATTACATGGAAAATGGAAGTTCAACAAAGACTTCAAGTGACTACAATATAGCTGAAATAAAATCATAATTATTAACTGATTATTTCATTTATACATATTTATTCTCATTTAGCAAAATTAAGGCATATTTTCTTCTGTTACACTTTTATAGTAATATAAGATAAGATCACTGAATTTCAAACAGATTAAAGGGGCACTAGCTACGAGATATATAACAAATCTAAAGTTTGACTTTTTTCTGTTCAATCAATAATGAAAGTGAAATAGTGAAATAACAATTTGCTTTTTGCAGCCAAAAAGATTAAATTTTGTCAAATTACGCTAAGAAACATTGATATTTAGTAATTCACTTGCAAGTGGATGAGTAGACCTCTTTAAATTCGTATTCATGTGAACTTCAATTTAACCCCTAGCTAGAGATTGACAACGCATGCATTGTATGTGTACTGGTTATTTAAAGAAAAAGAATGTCAACAATGAAAGTGAAACTACGTTAAATCATTTGATTACTAATTGGATGCACATAAAATCATTCTTGTACGGTTAAAAACAATGAGAAACATCTATTTTCAATCTATAAAATAAAATCAAGCAGACCTATAAAAATCAAATTGCACGTGTTGGTTTAATCTATTCATATCTTAATTTATGTTTACATCGCTTATATGGTCATCTGAGGTCAAATCGATAGGTAATTAGATGGCGTCTGGACTAAAATACACACGAAACGAACCTATATATTATCTACCCCATGCTCTGTAAACTGTTTATTTTAGACTTTTGATAGTTTGGATAAATGTTTTACATTGTTATAAATCAAATATGAGAATTTGATTTAAATCGGTGACCATGAATTTGACAGCTAGTGTCCCTTTTAAAGTTAAAAAGCAGAAATAATTTGAGGACAAATGCACAAGCTGATAACTATAGGCCTTCACTCTGATTAATCAGCTAGGCCCTTATAAAAGATCAATAACTAATTAATATCCCCCTTCATACATTTTTTATTATAATTAATTTTTAAACTAACATTTTTTATATATCCCCATAACTGTTTTTTTTCCAATACAGTCATAGTGTGATTGACATCTAGCAAAATCTTGGTCTCAACTGGTGCTAGGAGCTACCTTATACATGCCTAGTGGTGAGAATGTTTTGCACAATGTCCACTGTGATGAGGAAGAACAATTAAAAGCCAATACCCATGAATTTGTTTATTTCATGTGTATGTATTGATTTTTCAAAGTTGTACAAAAATCGAACATGTAAAAATGTTGTTTGCTTACAGTTGACTAGTGTTTGGTTGATTACAGAAAGGTTGGTTTGATTGGGATATTGAGTTCATGCATGAGTGAACTCAGGTGGTTTTAAGTCATTCGAGCCATTACAGTCAAAGTGTATAGTAGCATTTTGCCAAATAAATAATATCATTAAATATATTATTTATTTTCAGATTTGTAGACCACTAGTATGGGGAAACCAGTACATGTACAAGCTGCTTAATACCTGTGTATTTACAGAAACTTTCCACAATATTATACTCATATTTATAATAAAATGTGGGCTCGTCTCTGCAAGTGGCGTCTCCCATGTAAGAGTTTGTGGTTATTTGATAAATATTTTATGCTCGTTTGAGTTTACGAATTAGAATTTAAAATAAAATTAATACATGTACCGGTACACCATATCCTTTCTTTTTCATTTTATTATTTGCTTTTGTTTAAAAACAAAAGAACTTTTTTCATGATGAAAACTTACTGCAAAGACCAAGCTGTGAGGTTTGTCTGGATCTATACCACAGCTGTACAGGGCTATACCCAAGACATCTATCAGTCGTTTCATCTCAATCTGAGCTGGATTGATGGTCGACAGCCATAATGGTATGTCAAACTAAAAATAGATATTAATAATAGACATTATGCCCTTGAATTTTTACTAGATAACATTTTTGTTCGCTTTGGGGATTCTGTATATCGTCAGATTATCGCATTCCAATGGGGACTAACTGTGCACCACTTATTGCGGACCTGTTTTTGTATTGCTATGAGTTACAATTTATGACAAAAATAAGCAAAGACCCAATCGAAACAACATCTGATAAACAAATTTAATAATACTTTTAGATATTTGGATGATATTTTGGCTCTCAATAATGACGACTTCAGTATGTATATTAAAGAAATTTATCCTGTTGAACTTACTTTAAATAAAGCTAATACTAACAATGACCACTGCCCTTTCCTCGATCTTGATATCTATATCACTAACGGAAAGCTGAATACTAAAATTTGTGATAAAAGAGATGATTTTTCATTTCCTATCGTTAATTATCCATTTTTAGATGGTGACTTTCCCTTGTCACCATCTTACGGTGTTTATATATCTCAACTTGTACGATTCGCTCGTGTATGTAACAATGTTTTAGATTTTAACGAGAGAAATTTATGTATTACTGAAAAATTATTACACCAGGGTTTTCGATATCACAAATTAGTCAAAACATTTACTAAATTTTATCATCGGTATAAGGACATCATTCGTAAATATAGCTCAACATGCAGACTTCTTATACGTTCAGGTATTTCACATCCAATTTTTTATGGAAATATTCTTTATAAAGCACAAAGGTGTCAGTATTCACCTCAAAAACTAACAAAACCTTTGAATAGACTTATTAAGAAGGGATATAGTTACGATACTGTTGTCAGGTCATTAAAGATTGCATATTTTGGCGTTAATATTGATTCACTTATAGAGTCTTTGCATCGGAACTAAACACATTTATTCAAAAACCAGTTGTTGGCATGACACGAGTTATGTTCTTCTCATATATGTTATGATGGTATGATACTAAACCCCTAACGGGAAGGATTGTGCCTGATGTTCATATGATAAAATCATAATCTTTCAGTCAGTTTAATTGAAGTCTGGAGCTGGCATGTCAGTTAACTGCTAGAAGTCTGTTGTTATTTATGTATTATTGTCATTTTGTTTATTTTCTTTGGTTACATCTTCTGACATCAGACTCCGACTTCTCTTGAACTGAATTTTAATGTGCGTATTGTTATGCGTTTACTTTTCTACATTGGCTAGAGGTAGAGAGGGAGGGTTGAGATCTCACAAACATGTTTAACCCCGCCACATTTTTGAGCCTGTCCCAAGTCAGGAGACTCTGGCCTTTGTTAGTCTTGTACTATTTTAATTTTAGTTTCTTGTGTACAATTTGGAAACTAGTATGGCGTTCATTATCACTGAACTAGTATATATTTGTTTAGGGGCCAGTTGATGGACGCCTCCGGGTGTGGGAATTTCTCGCTACATTGAAGACCTGTTGGTGACCTTCTGCTGTTGTTTTTTTCTATAGTCGGGTTGTTGTCTCTTTGGCACATTCCCCATTTCCATTCTCAATTTTATTATAACCATTCAGTGTTCAAAACTTGACATATTCAATTTTATGTAGACTGTACTGAAAGGATTTCCATAGTGTATGTTATTGCCTAGTAAAAGCACATTGGAACCTTTTTCAACATCAATAAAGTTTGTTATTACTAAAAGCAGTTACAATTATAAAACTTTTTTTTATCAGTTTATTGTTACAATAAATTCTTAAAAGATACACAGTATAAAAGTTCCCAGTTACAACTCTCATCACAGGGATACAGGTACTAATGAAAAACAATATGATTGATGTAAACTGTGTGAATCTTGTTTCCTGATCCTACATTTTGAAATATTTGTAAATTTCATGAATAAATAGGTTTAAACTACAAAATGCAACATTTTTTGTTTTTTTTGTTTTACCAATACAATGATTATGTTGGTACACAAAATTTAGTTTTAATGGAAGACTACTTATCATATACTAAATGTCACATTTTAAGTGTTCAGATACATCAACTTTTATTTTAGTGGATAATTACTCATCAATTGATCAGGTGCTCCGGAATTGGAGGAAGATTCTCAAAACAGAATTTTACAGAAAAAATGAAAAGAATTGTTTCTCTCCCCAATCTCATGTATCCCCACCGCCTTTGTTTACTTTGAAAGTTATTGACCTACAAATTAAAGTATTGCATGTTGATGTTTGAATCATCTACAGCAAACATAATTATGTTTAAATTTTACAAATACCAATTTTTAATTAGTGAACAAACTCTGAGAATGATTTAAATAACCAGTGAACGATATCCCTGCTTCTGCGTAGTGTGGCATTCCAACAATGACGTCACTATAAAATATAATGTAGGTTGGATATATTAAGAATATCTCGTCATACTGTTTTTCCGAATTGTAAAAGAAACGTAAATAGTTTAAAGGAGAGTTTAGGATACGATAATTTCGCGAGAAACAGAAAGGAAATGTGTAAAAAAGTGTTTAAAGTCAATCTATTCATTTGTGTGTCTCCTTCTCATCAATCTCAGTAAGATTCACTAGGGGTTTTCCACACTATAAAAACAAAATAAAAGACTTGAAGGGATGTCACTCTGGTCAACCACATAGGGGATTGACGGCTTGAAGTCGTCTTTCCCCAAAAAGGCAGTTTTTTCTTTCTTATCTTTATTAAAATTTGTAAAAATCATCACTAAAATAACAAGTTTACCTTGGTTAGAAGAACAAATACAAGATCAGGATTATCTCTCTTGAGAATCTGTACTAGTTTTTCATACATTGTCACATAGATCCTCGGACTATTCAGAGGAATAAAATGTGGTGATATGAGACCAGCAAGGCGTGGAGAGTCCAAAGAAAATTGAAGAATATTCTCTGTCTGAGAAGGATCTTTTTGCATAAACTCCTGAAAGATAAGAAACATTGTGATCATTGTTTATTCATGGATAAATACAGAAAACAAGAGCATAACCTGCAATCAAAAATTTTGCTGGTACAAAATGTATATTTTTCTTATATTAAAATGTACTGAAGTCAAGTCACATAATGAATGTCTGCTAGTAATCAAAAATATCTTTCTAAGCTCAGTGGCCACAGATTATAAATTACAAACAGATTGAAAATAATATGAATGTCCATAGTTAAATGAAATATCATTTATGCCTACCATTCCTAGTAAATCTATACAAGATGAGTAGAACTGTCTTGCTGGTGGGTAGAATTGTATATCATCGTTTATAGACTCAGCTAACTGGAAAAACAGGGTACAGACAGTATCGTTCAATCTAGAGACTTTCATATCATCGGTTGAAGATCTGAACAGCTTTACTAGCATACTGAAACCAAAAATTCTGGCAAAGTTTAAAGAGTGAAATGCTGAAATGATATTTTTGAGCTAAATTAACCAGGTGCTCTGCAGGGTGCAGCTTAGTACGACCGCAGAGGTTGAACCCTGAACAGTTGGAGTAAGTTTAGACACATCATTCAGGCTTGATACAGCTCTGAATTTGGATTCTGATCAAATTTTTGACATAATGTGGGTTTCTGACACAAAACAAATGTCAAGATCTTACAAATCTATTGCACAATATTGTGCAATTAAAGTTTTCTTCTTCAAACTTTTCAAAAATTTGGAATTTGAGAAATTTGGAAAAAAATAAAAGTGAAAACTACTACCACCCCCCCACCCCGTTTTATTTTGCAATTAGTCCAAAACCTGACATTTCTTTATAAATAATTTACAAGTAGTGTAAGGGAGTAAATCCAATCATACCCAACATTGTATGTTAAATGTTTTTGAATTACCTCCCTTTCACTGCTTTTAAATTGTCTTAAATGTCCATTGACCAGATAAAACCTAGTTTTTCCCCCTTTTTATGCCCCTGATTCCAAAACATTTTGAGCCATAACCCCCCAAATTCAAAACTAACCATCCCTTTATGGTATGGAAACATGTGGCATAATTTCAGAGAGATTCATACACTTAAACATAAGTTATTGTTTGAAAACTACAAAAAAATTTTGGGCTCCCTTTTTGGACCCTAATTCCTAAACTATTGGGACCATAAACCCCAAAATCAATCCCAACCTTCCTTTAGAGGTATTGAACCTTCTTCTAAAAATTTATAAAGATCCATTTACTAAAACTAAAGTTATTGTCTGGACACTAAATGTGTCTTTGGACAATGACACCGTAGACGACAACACAGACAACATGATAGCATTATACGACGCAAAAACTTTTGTGGTCGTATAAAAATTGCAAATTTATTGAAGCAATACCAGAAATTGTCCAGAATCAGATAAAAATAGGAACTTAAAGAATTACTAAATCATAAGACATCTTGAAAGTATTGAGTGATACTAACTTGAATTCATTCTTTATGTATTAAGTATGAATTATTGTCATATAATTCTAAATCAGTAGAATATGAAAATATGTATTTGAAAGAATTCACCAGTAGAACTTATGCAAGTATAAAAGTCTTACGTTAGTGCATTTTCCATGTGGACAACAGCAACACAAATATTAACAGGAGGTGGGTTTTGTCCTTCTATCAACAACTGTTTATATTCTGCACGGTTCTCATCTATTTGGCGTTGAACATTCTCGTCTCTGGCTTTTTCTCTGATCTATTGAGAATAAATGTCAATATATCTTTAAATATCTCATAAGATCCATTCCCCCTTATTTCTCTTCATGATTTTATTTTGATGTCATGGCTCTAATTCAACAAACCAAAAAAACTGTCAACATGTAGACACATTTATCCAGCATTGAAACAAAACAGGGATTGACAGTTTAAAGAATAGTGTTATTTCAGTGCATAGACCTCACATATCAATTATCTTTTATAATGTATCTGATAAAAAATAAATGGAGAATGTGTCCCCATGGACACAGATGATGCCCCAGCTTGCATACAACTTTATATAGGGACATAACTCAAGAATGATAAAGGGACACTACCTAAATTTGTACTTGATCTGAGTTTTGTGGTAATAAGTATTGAGTATAGGTCTCATATGGTTTGGTTGGAACAAACCTAAGTTACAGAACGGAAACTAAAAATTTTGCAATTTTTCTATTTATAAAGGGCATAACTCTAGAAGGGTTAAAGTGACGCCACCAAAATTAAAACTTCATCTGTGTTTTGTGGTAATAAGCATTGTGTATAAGTTTCATAACATTTGGCTGAGGCAAACTCAAGTTCGAGAATGGTAACTTAAAATTGCATTTTTTTCATTGATAAAGGGGTATAACTCTAGAAAGGATTAAGCGACACCACTTAAATCAAACTCGATCTGCGTTTTATGCTAGTAAGCATTGTGCATAAGTTTCATAACATTTGGTTTAGGCAAACTTAAGAGAAAGGAAACTAAAAATTTTGTACTTTCTCTATCTATAAAGGGGCATAACTCTAGAATGGTTAGAGTGAGGCTACCAAAATTCAAACTTGTTCTTTTTTTTGTGATAATAAGCACTGTGTATAAGTTTCATAACATTTGGTTGAGGCAAACCTAAGTCATTGAACAGAACATTAAAAATTTTGCAATTTATCCATTTATAAAGGGGCATAACTCTAGAACAGTTAAAGTGACGCTACCAAAATTCAAATTGGATCTGTGTTTTGTGGTAATAAGCATTATGTATAAGTTTCATAACATTTGATAGGGGCAAACTCAAGTTAGAGAATGGAAACCATTTTTGGGACGTACAGGGGCATCAGTGAACATTAATAAATTTAGAGTATCATTTGCAGTATCACATGATTAAATGACAGTTAAATTGACATTCCTCATCAGGCACGGATCCAGCCATTTAAAAAAGGGGGGGGGGGGGGGGGGGGGGTTCCCAACCCAGAGTAAAGGGGGGGTTCCAACTATATGCTCCCATTCAAATGCATTGATCGGCCAAAAAAAAGGGGGGTTCCAACCCCCGGAACCCCCCCTCTGGATCCGCCACTGCTCATAGACTTACGTTTACATTAATGACAGCTGGATTTGAACACTTGTGTAGTGGGTTTATATGACTTTTACATTCTGTCGTCACTTTCACCTGAAATGAAATAAGAACTTGAGATCTTATTTTTTAACTAAAATACATCAACTGACAAATTAGAATCATGGTTGAAATATAAAAGCTTGCTGTATTCCTGGTCAAACAATACAATCAGCTGAAATCTCTTTTTAAAATTTATCCCAGTATCCAAAAACATGTGTATACACTAGGAAATAGACCTTTGCATCACTGGTATATATTTTATATCCTTGAGAACATTTGTTTTTGAATATGAACCTGTCTTTCCTACTCTTATTTTCTGTCAAGTTTTAACCCAATTTGTAAAGACAAATGCATTTATGTAGAAAGAATCTAAGTAAGCATACAAAATTATTCTTAATGCTGATTTTACTTTGTTCAGGAGATATAACGCTTGAATGGCAACTACCATCTAGACTAGTATTTACAATTACACAAAAAGGGATATTCCTAATAATCTTGTCTTCTGCTTACCCATCATCATACCATTTATTTCTGATGACTATGATCTGTGGAGGAACAAAGTAGCCATTATATGCCCTCCTACTTATTTATTTGATAATAACATACCTGTTTTTGGTTATTGTAATGTAATTTGGGTAACAAAGTACAAAAGTCATCATCTATAGCAACTTGGTGGTTACATCGACTGTGAAACGATCTGAAACAAACAATATAGACAGTAATATGCTATCTAAACAATATAGACAGTAATATGCTGTCTGTATTTAAACGGAGATATAAAAGATTTAAATATTCAGTCATAAATTATCCTTACTTGAATAAACCCATTATGAGAGGCACGGCTACATCATTTAGCAGTAAAAGAGGAAAAGTGCTTTGATATAAAAATTCAGGGAAAATCAATGTAGGATCTCTACTAATACTGTTTCTTATTCATTTTAATAAACAGTGACACAAGAACCAACAGGTTAAGGCAACTAATTTTCTAAGCTGTGATAATTACTTTGCATATTCCTTAATGACATTCAGATCAGATTTGAGTACATGTAGAATGGTAGCTTTGTCCTCTAAAACAGTGGTGCTGATATCTGGAACTGGTGGTTTGACTGGCTGTAGGGGAGGTAATTCTGATGGTAATTCTGCCATTTTCAATGCAGATAGAATACCTTCTGCTCCTACAATAACATAGTTAAAAAAAACAAAATATGAGAAAGATATAAATATGCATTGTATATAAATATTCATAAACTATGAAAAAATGAAATAGAAATAAAATCAAAACGTGTCCATCATTTTAATGTGTAAACATTCTTTAATTTAAATCTTTTAATTTTTTTCAAAATTGATACTTGTTTTGACAAGCTTATCTATTTATTGCTAAAATAATCTAGTCGAAAACCAGTTTACATAAAACTTTCGAAAGCCTTGTATTTTCTATGTCTTATGTCACTTTCATGGCCTGAAAATTTGCCTGTGTTAGGGAAAACTGTGCAGCCAAAAGTACTGGCTATACCTCTTAATGATACAAAATATTCTACTCATCAGCTACTCTTTTCACATTAAATTAAAAGAATGAAAATACCTGTCAGTCAGACATATTTCAGTATAACTTACGATTAATTTTAATCATTGTAGTTTCAGTGTTAGGCCCATTTTGGAACCTTGGTAATAATTCTAAAGACAATCAAGATTTTTCATCTGAGCTTAAATATGATATAACTGCTTTTTAAGAACTCCTTATTTTATTTTCTACTAAAAACAACAATAATGAAACTTATTTTTATTCTTCTTCATAATTTTGGTTTCTAAAATGCATCATCTAATGTAAAATGAGTTTACCATGTTTGATATGATCTGTATGATGCAAGTAGGATTTTCTAGGTGAGCCAGGTTCTGCTGAGTGATACCATTCACTTGCTGTTTGTGATAACTCATATATAATTCTATCAATATCTACATACTCAAACCATAAATTCTGCAATATAGGACATCACAACAATAAGTGTAAAACATCTTCATTTATATCAGTCTTGTTGATAATTTGTTTACTGTATCAATATTGTTATTTCAATGAAGTTGATTGAAAAGGAAACTTGACCAACTCATTCAAAAACTGTTGTAAATCCAAAAGATTTTGCCTTCGATTTGTAAGTGAAAGACAGATTAAGTAATAAATTAGTAGTAAATTAAGTCTGTAAAATAATGGTAAGTTCTATTTCTATTTTTCCAAGTTCAGAGAAAAAAAAAAGATTCTAACTCTACATATTTAGAACTGATAATACTGGTACACAGACATTTATTAATCCTTTTCATTGATTCTTTATTCACATTTATAAAATCAAACAATTTGCTTATATTAGTAAAACTTTGATAGTAAATACATAAATAAATCACATATTTGGTTTTCAATATTTCATTGATATATTTTTTTTCAAATCAACAATGACTAATGACCCCATTACAGTATATCTTATTTCATGAAATATTTCAATTCAATATCTTACAGTTTGGTTTTGGAACATTTGAAGTAACTTTCCAGTATCATATTGCACGGGTAAAGCTGGGATGTACAGCTTAGCATCATGGAGGAAAGGTTCATCTATCCACAGTTGATAGGTCTGGTAGAGTCTGTTGGAAGAAATTATTTCAACTTTGTTAAAAAAAAATAGCTGATGTAATCAACTTTTTGCATTATCTTTCAAAAGAAACCATCCTTAAAATATCTTGATAATAATATCTTGCAGATATCTGTGTATTGCTGTGTGTTTTATTTTTTTGTACATTGGATATAGAAAAAGGGGGAGGGTGGAGATCTAAAAAAATGTTTAACCCTGCTACAGTTTTAAGCCTGTTTCAAGTCAGGAGCCTATGGCCTTTGTTAGTATTGTATGATTTTAATTTTAGTTTCTAAATAATCATAAATCTTCTAATAAGGTTATGTATAAATAGTTCTACACAAGACATATAAAAGGAGATGCTGGTAATACACCAATAGCAATCCAACAAAACAAATAACCAAAAGACATCTAGAGGTCATTCTTTAGAAATAAACAGGATCTGGTATGGCTGGCAGCAGAATTATAACTGTAAAACTTAGTGGATTTTTAATGATGTCTTTTTTTTTAAATAATGTCAAAAAGTTCTAAAACAAGAGAAAGACTAGTAAAATCAGTGACTGCAGGATTTATAATAAAGGCCAAATACTATTATTCTTTTATTAATTAAAATATGTCTTACCTTGCTAAATCAAGATGGAATTCCTTCTTTGGTACATACTTGAAATTTTCAATATTGCTACTCTGATCATCAGCAGTATTTTCTAAAAAAAAGTTGTAAAATATATCACAAAATCAGAAGTTAAATATTTCCAACAGTGCAACTATACCATATAAGGTTAGTAGCAGTAATTTGTATACATACATAAAATCTATTTTTTCAGTTTATCATTTGTTTTTCTTAAATTTTATTTAAATAGGTTAATGCCAATAAGTTTCTTTCTGTCAAGTTTTTCTTTTTATCTAAGTTCATTGTAGATAGATAGATAGATAGATCTTTATTCTCATTAACTAAATAACATAGTTACAGAGATGATAATATATACAATACAACATATTTTGCATGTGTGAAATATACATAAATAAATGTAGTTTAACCAGGAGGACAGACTTTCACTGATATATAGTTTATAAATCTACACAATTTTTCTAGTAAGACAATATTGACTGTAGTGAATACATTTTTAAATTTAAGAATATTAACATTTGTACAACAATAGTGTGGTAAATATTTATATCGTTCTTTTTTGAAAAAAAGACAACACATTACATAATGGAATTCATCACCGATGTCAGCAGATTCACAAAGGTGGCATAGCCTCTCGGGTCTTTGAACATTTTGCCACCTACCTGTCTCCACTGGCAAACGGTGATTGTTGTGTGTTCTTTAATTGATTTTTGTTGTTGTAGGTTTTTAGTTTCTTTTTTTTTTGGTGTCATCCTGGTTTGCCCACTTTTAATTACATGCATATGTAAACATAGGGGGAATTGTTGTTTTAACAATTATAGTTTATTTCTGAATTAAAGCGGTGTTTTGCATTTGCGCCGATCTGCATTTCATTTGCGCCGAATTTTTTTTCATTTGCGTCGATTTTTTTTACAGGTAAATTACAGGTGAATAGATATTAGAAGAAGTGGTATGAGTGCCAATGAATGAACTCTCAATCCAAGTCATGTTATTTTTCATTTATCATTATAGACCTCCTCAGTTAGCCACTTGTACAATTTCAATGAATTATCAATCATAACTTGTATATAACTGTTGTCCCCTGCTCACCACGGGTAGTGGAAGAAGACCTACAAGATACATCTCCAGACTTTACATTGACTGTACCACCCGCTGTCTTTCAGACATCTACCACATGGTTATCGGCTCGTTCTGTGTTTTGACAATAGAATCCGTGGTGACTCTGGCTGTACACGATTTTATGGTACATTAGTAAAATGTGTTTCAGGACACTTATCTTCCGACATGTATGGCCCTCGATGATTAAAGAATTGACTCCTCGACTCGTTTCAGTGTGCAATATGTCTATCATGTAATGTTACTATGAGGTTTCAGAACAATATGAATCAAAATTAACATAAATGAACAGCATTTATAACCAGACTTTACCAATAGTATAGTACAGTACATAGTACATGTACAAGTATTAACTTACCTGTAAATCTAATTAGGAGCAAATATAAAATCGGCGCAAATGAAAAAATGAAATCGGCGCAAATGAAAGAATGAATATTTTCAAAATCGGCGCAAATGTCATACGCCCAATTGAAGACATAATTTTTACCTTTTATCTTACCTGTAAATTTTAAATGATACAATATTCTGCTATTAAATCAAGGAAAATGTGCAAAAGCATTTTTTATTTTATTATTTTTGAGGAGCAAAATTAATAGAATTTGACAATATACCTCTTATTTTACCTGTATTTTTTTTTTTATAAAAGATACTATATTCTGCTATTAACTCAAGGAAAATGTGCAAAGATATTTTTAATTTGATATAATTTTTATAGGAAAATGTTTTGAAATTGACAAATATAAATAGACAAAAATGTGTAGTACTTTTACAACTTATCAACAAAAAGTTTTAAATGTTGTTACATTCTGAAAAAAGAGTAAAAAGTAAAATAATGAATTAAAGATTAATATATAAATTTTTATTATTCTTAAATAAATACACTGTTCTGAAATTAATATAAAAAATATCCAATAAGTCGTAACAAATAGAATATAAATACAACTGCAGCTTTACAAATGCTCAACAACTTCATTCAGAAAAAAAATAGGAGACAACAACCAACAACGCAGCACAGATAGTGTTCCCAACTTTATTTGTTGAAAGGCACAGCAATGTTGACTACAGTCGTATTATAAAGAAAATGAAGACATCACTTGATTCAAAAGACGAGGCGCGGTATTACCTCTTGTTCCATCCCAACTAGTTGAGAACGTTTTGCATAAAAGTTTAGAAGACATTTGTTGAAGCTGACAACATACTTGCTACAACATTATTTAGTCCCAGGCACTAATAGAATGTAATATTATCCAGTATACAGCAGGAGGAGCACGCCCACCGAAAAGAAGATACAGAGTAATAGACACCAGATTCCAACTACTGAAAGACAGATACCAACAAGGAATTGTCAGCTTGATAGACTTCTCTGACATAGCATCCCATCGTCTCCATTTCATTTCATTGAACAATTTCGTGAAATATTGTAATTAGTGACTTTGTAAATATAATCTTTTGTGACTTTTGAAATATGTATATATAAAATATTCTATTTCCCTTTATTATACATACAGTGCCTACTGCCTATGGTGCTTCATATTACTTATTTTACCAGTGCTTTATTTATTCCCTATGTAATGCCCTTATATATATTATATAAATTATGCTAGCAATAAAAGAGAATTTGTATTGCAGTATTTATATCATGAAAATCATTCAGAAACTAATAAATTGTGAAGACACTTTTATGAAATTGTTTTGTCTTTAGTTGTATGTAAGATGATAATATTGAATTGATATCAAATTAATGAGAGAAAAAATATTGCATTTATTTATTATTTTTCTTTAAAAATCATAATAAAAAATATGTAAATATAGTAAGAAAACACTGATAAACTATATACCTAAGTTGGAACAGACTATACAATTGTAGGCTCGTTAAACCTTTTGTCTTTTTTGTTTTCTTTGCTATTAGATAATTGGTAGAATTAAAAGTGGGCAAACCAGGAGTAAACCATTCCAAATAAATTGTCACAGCATTGTCAGATCACATATAATTGAACGGGTTTGGTTTACTCCTGGTAAATGCTGTGACAATTTATTTGGAATAAAGGTTTACTCCTGGTTTGCCCACTTTTAATTCTACCAATTATCTAATAGCAAAGAAAACAAAAAAGACAATTTATTTGGAATAAACACCAGAAGTTAGTCGGCAATATGCACGAAATGTGAAGGAAAAGTAAAATATCAGCCAAAGAATATTTTTTTTTACAAAATTGATATACATCAATGAAAATTTTGAGCTATGATAATCAAGGGAGTTATTTCAAAGTGTGAATTATTTTACTTCCATGAGATTTCATAACTATCTATAATATTATATTGATTCTCAATTTTTCTAAGCACTAATAGTTTACCTGATATTGCAGTGGGATAGTCCATATGTAAATTGATTGCTTCGTTAAACCTTTTCTTTATTTTCTTCAATGTTCCTGAATGTCCTGATACTTCAAACATTTTCTCTCCAACACTAGCTCTCTGCTGATTACTGAGTAAAATATATTAACTTAAGGTGGTACCTAACACTACAGGGAGATAACTCTGTAAAGTCAGCTAAACGTTTTAATTACGTTGTGTTGTAAAAGGAATATTAAGCTTCTCAATGATCAAAATTGGTGGTTGTCAAACTGCTATATAACCAGTGTAACTTTTATGACAAAATGGTTGGTTCAAAAAAAATTTAATTTTTATATTTTTGTTAAAGTGTCAAAGTAAATACTTTGACAAAATTTTATGAAAATTAAACGAGCCAAATTAATTTTAGTGAAAGTGTTGGGTACCACCTTAACATAAGTAAAGTAAATTGGAATCTTGTAGCAAAATTGAAAATAAAACACTGTTGGTATAAACTTAAAGATATCTATATGTTACATAACCTGACAAGTGACAAAAAATAAAAACAAGACACGCTACTGAACAAACATTTAGAATAAACATTAGATATCACTGTAAACAACACAAATTACAAAACACAATTATTATACGGAACAAACATTATAGTATCACAAGTGAACAAACATTCTCTCTAAAATCTCAACACTGAACTTTGTCCAATACAAGTCACTCCTCACTATCATTCTTATGTAATCCGAGCCCTGCATCTATTAGAATTAAGCTTAACAATCTACTATCAAATTTGAATCAACAATGTTGGCAGTCAATGTTAACATTATAGTAAAGTATTAGAATCAAACAGCTCGAGAATTTTTCCTAAGGTTTCTTCACAGAGGTTCGAAATTAATGATACACATAGTAACATTATACACACCTTTAAAGTGTCTTATTCCCATAAAAACACTTTCTACTTATATCAATTAAACAGACATACCTAGCTTGTGAAACTTGTCGTCCAAGGAATAAAAGAAAGAACCGCTGACAAATAAGAGGTAAAACTGGATGGTCTAATGGCAGATCTAACATGAATCTTGAAAACCTATAAATCGTCATACTGTTTAAACCTGGAGCTTGTTCTAACTTCAATCTACTCACACATTTCTAAAATTAGAAGAAACTAGGTATGTACATAGGAAGTGAATATCCTGCTTTACATTAGACTTATTACTGGTTTTGTAGTTACAAAAGCATCAAATTGGGTGCCATGTGTGGAGCAGGATCTGCTCACCCTTCCAAAGTACCTGATATCACCCCAGGTTTTTGGTGTGGTTATGATGTTGCTCACTCCTTAGTTTTCTTTTTTGTATATTTTGTACTATTGTTTTATCTTTTGGTGGTTTTTTTTGTATTTTGCCAGTTTTGTTTTCGTCTTATGAGTTGGAATATATTTTGTATCTTTTGCCATGATTTACTTGCTGCAATGTACTCTTTAAAATGATTGTAGAAAAATTATGTTAGCTGGAAAATGTTTTGTTCTTATCTCTGTTCCTTTTTTTATATGTTTATATGGAAGAAGGGATATTTCATAAGTGGTGTTGTTAGGGCTATTCCATTAAAATGTATGTGGGAGGGTAGGAAGGGATGTTTAATTATTGAATTTGGGTCATGGGTCTTTTTTAGTATGTGTCTATAACCTTTATACAAAATTCTTTAAAAAAATGTTCTTGGTTGTAGGGATATTTTGAAAGACCCTTCCTACCCTCCCTTTTTGGTGAAGACCTATCAATATATTTTACCTTTAAAGCATGAGATGGGGAAGCTTTTGAGTCAGTGTAAATTTCTTCTCTAAATGTATGCCACAGTTGTGTATCTTTTTCATATGTGAACTCCATGTCTAGTAACACTAACGACAACCATCCAAACAGTTCTGGGTTACACATTACTTCTGTTAAGGAAGGGATTTGAGAAAAATTAGCTCCTGATGAAACCCAGTTAACAAACTGGGACACTGCACCTTGCTGATGAGTTTCCTTCTGGTGTCTCTGCAAATGAAAAATCAAGTCATTTTTTTTTAATAGTAACCAAATACTTTTCAATTGTTATCAATTGTAAAGATATTTAATCAAGCATGAGGAAAAAAAGTGTGGAAAACTGATTTGCCTGACTGACAGAGGAACAGACAGGCAGACGGAGTGCAAGCTTAAAGTACAATTGACTTCAATAGTAGGCCACTAATAAAGTAAGTCATATGGTATATATCTAAGTTATTTCTAATTTATCTAAAGAAAAGGAACAATAATTTCTCTGTAAAAAAAACCCTTAAATATTATATACTGAAAAGCAAAAGCAGTAATAGTTTTCAACTTATAACTTCTATAGTGAATTAATCTGATTAACATCAGCTATTTTTAAAGAATCAATTTGTTGTTGCGTTTCTTTTCTCACTTTTCACATATTTAACATCTCGTTTTATTCATATCTTATTTTTAATATATATACATTTTTGTTTTCACTTAACAAACAGCTTTACATTTGAATACATTTTTACCTGGAAAGCTTCTTGCAGGGCAGCTTTTACTGTATCTAATCCACTTTTATGTCTAAATGCTGATTTTACTGTTTGGTCCAATACATAGCAAGAATTTCTGAAAAAAAAAGAAGTTAATACAGTTGTATTGAAGAAAACTGTTCCTTCATTTAATCATTACATCATGTTTGATAAGGGGTTATATCTTTCTGTGTTGTAATGTTATACTACTGTTTCAGGTAAGGTTGTCACCTGTTAAAAGGTTTAAACCCACCGCAATTGTTTGCACTGTCCTAAGTGAAGAACCTTTGTCCATTGGTTGTCATTTGTTGGTGTGATTCCTTAGTATTTCTCGTTTTTTAACAGATTAGACCGTTGATTTTCGTGTTTGAATTTTTTGACACTAGTCATTTTTGGGTCCATTATAGCATTCAGTGTGAGCCTAGGCTCCATGTTAATGGCTGTACTTTGACCTATAATGGATTACTTTTTACACTTTGTGACTTGGATGGAGAGCTGTTTCATTAGCATTCATACCACATCTTACTATTTCAATATAAATGTTATCTCACTTGTCATGGTACCACTTAGTTGGCTTTGTTAACATCTTTATCCAGAAACTGATACCTCTCATCACACCTTCTACATTGCCTTGGTTCACAAACGTTGATAACTGACCCTGTAAAATAGTTTATAGAAAGTTTAATGAGTTTCCAACCGAAAAAGCATTCAAAGTATACATGTGGTGAAATACTATCAAAATGAATATAAGTCTTAATGGAAATTTATATTTCAACATATAAAAACAATTAAGACATGCCCTAAACCAAATCAACTGAAAAGTCAGTAGTTGAAATTGTAAATTCTGAAAATTTTGCGATGTTTTTATTATTGTAAAAATTGAGATTGGACAGATAAAATTAAAAACTAACATTTTAAAATTTAATAGTATTTGTATACACAACATTTCCTAATATTGCAAAAATTAATCTCATGCTTTGTCCATTGTTTAAAAATAACAGTATCTGGTTAAATGTGCTAGTAATACATTCAAGATTCTAATGTAAATATCTAAAACTAAAAGCCCCATCAATAAACAGTTTGGTAAAGGGTTCTGTGGAACCCAGGGTTTTGCCGGTTGTCAGTTTGAAATTGTAATGTTGACTGAAAAAGTGAGTGTATTCAACAGTAGAATACAGAATTTGAATAAAAAATTCGAACTTTTTCTTTCTATCTTAAAGATAAGATTTTGTCAAAGTTAAATACGACTGAATCCTGTTAAATGATTACAAACCTCAATCATTGTAGTAAACCACTTCGTAAATGGTCCAGGGAATTCCTGTGACCAGATAATCTTTGACAGCTTAGAGGCAGATTCATCAGCTACCATCAATGACTGAATTATCTTCTGAAACCTAGGAAAAATAAACTGTTATCACAGAGATATGTCTCGTTTTTTTGTTATTTCGATAATGCAAATGTTGAAATAAAAAATAGCAACACTTTAACATGTAAGTTTAGCAAATATTCAAAGTCAATGAACCATGACTGTGAAGGTACATGGCTAAACAATCTCCATGGAAAGGATATGTGCCAAAGCTAATACAACTGCATGCCAAATACCATTGACTTATCATAAGTAGTTCTCTTTAAACAAACCTAAACACAAACTAATACATGTAAACTAAGCACAATTTCAAAGTCAATAAACCATAACTGAGGGGAGGGTGAAAAAAATAAATGGTTATGAGATGTGCCAATGTTAATACAACTGCATACCAAGTATCATTGACCTACCACTACTGGTTCCCCATAAACTGACCTAATCACAAACTAAAACATGAAAACTAAGCAAAAGTTTCAAAGTCAATAGACCATGACTGAGGGGGCGGGCCAAATAATCTTGATGGAAATGAGGTATGCCAATGCTTATACAACTGCATACCAATTAACATTAACCTACAACTAGTGTTTCCCCATAAACTGACCTAATCACAAACTAAAACATTAAAACTAAGCAAAAAATTCAAAGTCAATAGACCATGAATGAGGGGGCGGAGCCAAATAATCTCCATGGAAATGAGATGTGCTGATGCTTATACAACTGCATACCAATTATCGTTACTTTACCACTAGTGGTTCCCAATAAACTGACCTAATCACAAACTAATACATGAAAACTAAGCAAAAGTTTCAGAGTCAATAGACCATAACTAAGGGGGCTGGGTCAAATAATCTCCATGGTAATGAGATGTGCCAATACTTATACAACTGCATACCAAATATCTTTGACTTACCACTAGTGGTTCACCATAAACTAGACCTAATCACAAACTAATACATTGTTGACGCCACCGTCGCCGTGCTACCGCAGCTGCTGCCGACGGAAACATGATACCTTTGTCTCCCTTTTTGACTCTGTCAAGCGAGACAACAAAAGTGGGGTAATAAATATAAAGGTATCCATACTATGATAAAATAAGAAACTGTGCCTTCTAAAAAAACAGTCTAAAATTCAAAAACTTAAAAGTTAGAATCCTTTACTTTTCAACATTCTTTTAAAAACATAAACTTTAATTAATTATCTAATTTGCAATGTTTAAAATATTTATAAAAATCAAAAAGTTGAATAAAATAGTTAAGATACAGGATGACCAATGACCAAAACCAGAGGGGGAGAGCTAGATCTTAATATCTTAAAACTTCTTACTTTTCATTATCTGTTAGAATATGTGGGTTCTCAAAGAACATATGTACAATACAGTTCAATACATTTATGGTTGGTTTGTAGTGAAAGTTATCTGACAATGTTGTTAAGTATTCTAATCCTGCTGGTATAAAATCTCCATATCTAAAAACAGAATATGCAATAATAAATTATACTCAATGTACCAAACTGACAGTAAAGGGTTTAATCTTTTCACAGATAATCACTTTGAAGATTATATCCATCTGCAGATACATACAGATATTTACTATGATTATGAGATGTTTTTTCGATTTTGTACTTTCAGGGATTTCGTGTAATAAGTAAAACATAATATCCCTTTTCTATTTCCTTTATAAATCATGCAACTGGCCTGATTGGCTACAACAAACACCAAAAATCGTTATTGACAATGAAACCAGATGGTGTAAAATTAAACTTCCTGTTCAAATCTGGTTTATTTAAATGTGAGTGATCTTTAAATAAGGAGTCGAAAATGTCATAAAGTAGATGAAAATGACACAAGACAACTCAACATATGCCTTTGTGCTTACCCTGCTATACAGTTGAGAGAAAGTTTGTTTTATAAAAATTGAAAGAACTATAGATTTCTATTGTCAAAGCATAATTTAAAACTTGAATCAAAAGAATTTTAACATGTATATACATGGAACATTTTCTTAAATTATTCTAAACATCAAACAATTCATAACCTTAAAATTTGTGCAAGAGAGCCGTGGTGTAGTGGTTAGTGCATCGGGCTACTATCACAAAGGTTCCTGGTTCAATTCCCGTTTGGAATGAAAATTTCAGGAACTGAATTTTCGACTCTCCCTTGACACCATTTGCGAGTATGGTCTTGAGGAAACGATGTTTGTCCGTCGGAAGGTTACGATAAATGGCTGACCTGTGTTAAGACAGAGCCATATCTCTTGCACGTTAAAGACACCCTTGCAGATTTCTAAAAAGAGCAGGCTAATGCCGCTACAAGGCAGCACTCGCACCTGCAAAGTGGAAAGGGATTAATATAAGTTGCAAAACTTGTTTCCCAATCCACTATAAATAAATATATTTAAACGAAAATTTGTGCAGGTACATTTATTTTTATAATAAAGTTACGGACTTACTTATGGCCAATATTAGAAACAAGTATAGCAACATAGCAAGCCATAGCATTCTTTTCCTTCAGGCCTCTGGTGATAGGGAGAAATGAATTGTCATTGGCCAGATCCGGTGGACCTCCTTCTGCATTGACTAATTGGACATCATTAGGTGGGAGTGTAGTGTGATGTAGGTGGAGTTTCAGAGCAATGTCCCATGCCCAATTATTAAACAGTTGTTCATTGGTCTGTTGTTGCTTTACAACTGAAGCAACCTGAAATATAAAACCACTGTTTTTTATCTTCCAGATCTTCTGTGATTTTTACCATAAAATCATCATCTTCATAAACTGTCTGTCGATGCCAACTGCCTTTCCATATCGTTATTGTCTTTAGTGTATGAATTAAGTATTTAAACCACGATTTTTACATTTTTGTGTCAATATTGGTTTATTGACTTGAATCCACCAATTACCATAAATTCATTATTATTTGTGGAAAACCAATTTCAGTGGATTTCATTGGTATAAGTGAACTATGAATTAAAAATGTTAAATGAAAAAAAAAAAAAAAATCACTATGCAAACTGGCAAAACCACAAAATCAAATATCTTTTTTCCATTCACAAAAGTTGATACCATAAAAATGACTGAATCAACAGTAACACATTATACAATGACTAAAAATGTTTTGCTTAAAAGTGTTTCCCCTCTAATGCATTCTACATTACTTGTTTCATTCCTTCTGTGAAGAACATCCAGTGGTGTCTGCTTCCAATAAATTTCCCATAAGCCTGTGTTAACAAAATGGCAGTCTTCTTATGTACATCATATGGAATAAACAGTCTGTTTTTCTAAAGCAAAAGTTGAAAACAAGGATACATATAATGTCCTGGTCAATGTGAGTATCAATTAAAATTACTGAAATTACATTCGCAAAACATGGTCTGTAAAAGTCTTACTATGATGTTAAATTTACAAAAAATCTAGCTATTCTGTTTCATAGATAATTTAGATCTTTTCTATTAAATGTTGATAAAATAGGTAGTGTTATAAATTATCTCCCCTTTCTAAATGTTTTAAGGTTTTTAAAAAATTGAATTATAGGTATCTGTTAATCTTATTCACTTAAAATTCAATGAATTTTTACATGTGACAAATTAAAGTTGGTGAATTATAAAGGAAAATAACTAAAATTGTGGAATACCTGTTGGTCCACACCCCAGTTTATATTACTGAGTACAGATTGAGCTAGTTGATTGGTTTTTGAAGTAAGTTCAGAGGTCATCAGCCATTCCTCTATAACAGTAATATCATTATCCATTGGTAGCCACAAGTGAAATGGTAGCGTTTGAAACAAATAAAGTGACATCTATATAAAAAGAAAACATCAGATAAGTTCATAAAACCAAAACCTTACACACACTAAAAAAAAAAATAGAAGCAGACAATAATGATTTTTTTTAGTTTTTCATTTCAGAGCCACAATGAGACCTTCAAAAATAGAAAGAGCTCACACCTCACAGTAAGTTGCAAGACAGCACATTTTTGACTTGATTTTTTCTGGTAGATAACAATACGTTATTCTTGTTTGTTACATGCTATCAGTGTTAGTTGTACAAAATATTTTATCAACAACCAGAAATACCTGCAATCTAAAATATTACTGCTGTTAAAATTTTGAAGTTACAGTTGTATTCATGTAATGTTCTCAATTGATTAAGGAATTTGTGTAATCAGCCCTTAAATAAGAGTGGTCAATAGAGCCCTCAATTATGTATTTTTATACATGGATACCATACATGGATACCGATACCATCATTGAATAAGTTTTGTACATTTTAAATACTAATGAATATAGAGTTGTGAATAAGAATTCATTATTTTTTTTAAAAAGGTATGATAAACAACAACTAAAGTATTCAGTAAGAAAATGAAAACAAATATTACACAACTTCATCAATAAAGATTAAACAAACTTTTACAGCTAATTTTCTAATGCATGTAAAGCAAGACTTTGGTAAGCTTGCTTGTTTTGTTTCAATTGTACAATTGTAATTGGGATAATGTCCAATCCAATTTAAATATAACATATACAGGTTAAAATATACCTATGTATATTGTTTGAAGATGTCAATGTTTATTACAAAGCTTGAATTGACGTTTATACAAACAGAGCAAGCAAGCCTACCAAAGTTTTACTCCACAAGTATAAGAAATTAGCTGTAACACAAATTGAGTAAAGCTTTGATGGATAACTTGGTAATCCATTGCTTTTCTTCTGAACAACTTTCAGTAACTTACACCTCCAATGTTTACTAAATTCAGATTGGTCTGTTGTATGATGAGTGAGATAATAAATGGATGTGTTGTTGCTATGGAAACAAGCAGGTCTCTTCCTAACTTGTGACACATTTCTCTTGTTTCTGCACAGACATAGCAAATCTGAAAAGAATGGAACGAAAGGTCATAAAAGAAAAGGTCAGAATGTATGAAAATGAAAGAGCCTGCAATCTATTATTAAGCTTATAGCTGTCTCAGGTTAGGGTGAAGGTTGGCATCAGATAAAACATTTATAGTTTGCATTTGTTTGCACCTGTCCTAAGTCAAGAACCTGATGTCCAGTTGTTGTTGTTTGTTGATGTGATTTATAAGTGTTTTTCATTTTTTATATAGATTTGATCATTGATTTTCCCCGATTGAATGGTTTAACGCTAGTCATTTTTGGGGCCTTTTATAGCTTGCTGTTTGTTGTGAGCCAAGGCTCTGTGCTGAAGGCCTTAATTTTACCTATAATGATTTACTTTTACAAATTGTGACTTTGATGTAGATTTGTCTTATTGACACTTATACTAAATCTTCTTATATCTATTTAATCTTGTTGGTTTTTTACCCAAATTCTGTACCAAATAGTTACTGATTATCAGGTTGTATTTGTGCATTTGCATGATAAAAACAAATATTTTCTTTGTTTTATTAACAAACCAGAAGATGATGTGATAAGTTTGGGTGAATCTTATCATTATCACTTCATTCATTATGACGTCAGATAAGTTCTTAAAACCAACACCGTGTGATTTATCTGGTTCAAACTTATTAAAACCAGTTCAACAAATTAGACATCAGAAAACCATGAAATGCAATTTTATGAAGAGCTGAGCAGTGTGATACATACAGTGGGCACACACGCTGAGCAGTGTGATATATACAGTGGGCACACACGCTGAGCAGTGTGATACATAGTGGGCACACACGCTGAGCAGTATGATACATACAGTGGGCACACATGCTGAGCAGTGTGATACATACAGTGGGCACACACGCTGTGCAGTATGATACATACAGTGGGCACACACGCTGAGCAGTATGATACATACAGTGGGCACACACGCTGTGCAGTGTGATACATACAGTGGGCACACATGCTGAGCAGTATGATACATACAGTGGGCACACACCCTGAGCAGTATGATACATACAGTGGGCACACACGCTGTGCAGTGTGATACATACAGTGGGAACACACTTTGTCATGGTAAATGTGTTATATCACATCTTCTACTTAAAGAACCAAATGATCATTTGCATTACAAACAATTCATCATTATTAAATTTAGGAGATAACTGTATTGTATTTTAAGCTTGGCCTTCATGGCTTTTACTGTCGCAAATTTAGTTTACCTAGCGACGCGGAGCGGAGATAGTTAAACGGATATTTGCGACAGTCAAATGAAGTTTTATGAAGGCCAAGCTTAAAATACAATACTGTCATCTCCATTCTAATGCCACATATTAAAATAAATGTCATTTAATTAATATTTTGGCTTAGAAATTGAATAAATGAAAAAGTTCACGAAACTGTTTTTAGCATCTAAACAATGTGACTTCATATGTATACTCTGGATGTCAAACATGAATACAAAACGTATTTTGGCTTTTCGTACACTTCAGAATGGTTTCAATATAGACAAAAAGGAGATTTTGAAGCTCAAAATGTAACTATCTTGTTTATTTTTTGAGAAATTACATACCACAAAATCATCTGAATTTAAAATGGTGGCTTTCTTAGTTACAGACTGGTAGAACTTGGAATCTAACCCCTCAAAATATTTGTCAACGTCCAACAAAAATTATTGTTACAAACTAATTGCATTAGAATAAGGTATTTCTATCCTAAGCTTACCTCAAATAGCCTGAATGACACAGCTTGAATAAAATCAAATTCTCTAGGCGGTCGACAAGATGCCATATGAGCAAGTGCAGTGAGAAGATAAATAGTCTCTGCTGATATCATGGATGTGTGAACAATATCTGCTAACTGCATGGTACTAAAACAGTCTGAAAAGGAAAGTAGTTAAGTAATATTATTAAAATAACCATTACCTGAAATTTATATCTGAATTTGTCTCAGATCTGTATCACTATGTGAATTATGCATAGGAATTCCAACTAATAATTTTATCTTGGTGAGGGTGTCAGACAAATATTTTGAGAGGAGAAGAAGATTTGAATGACATTAAACATATCAATTAATAACAGGTGAGTGCAGGATTAATTTGGAACTTAAACATGAGATGAAGCTGGCATAATAAGTGAATAAAAAAATAAATCTGAAATGACTTTCCACTTTGCTGTTTCAGAACCTGGGTAATACTTTTAAAATAGTACAACACAATGTTGTGATTGGTTCAAAACGTCCTAAGTTATGGAAATTCAACCAATGAGGTAAGGTTATTATCCTTTTTGGGTGCAAAACAATGAGATTACCAATAGTCCTTTATATTTTGAAATGGCAAATTCTAAATGTACACATGGATATGCATCAAATGAAGTTTGATTAACTCAAAGGTGCATTAATAAATAGATCTTGCAAGATTCCATAAAATTCTGGAACATGCTTATATTTGTTGCATAAAATTGTAAAATTATTCTTGAATAAAAACAGAAAATAGAACCAATCATATTTCTATAATTATATTAATAATCTTTGGGTCAAGAGAGGTCAACAAAATAGATTTATAACTCTTCCTTGTCTAAAGATACCAATAACTTCAATTATTTGCACAAGCCCTTTGGAGGTGGAAGGATTTAAATTTTAACATAGTTCTAAAACTCTTCTTATTCAGAAAATACAACTAGAGGCTCTAAAGAGCCTGTGTCGCTCACCTTGGTCTATGTGAATATTAAACAATGGACACAGATGGATTCATGACAAAATTGTGTTTTGGTGATGGTGATGTGTTTGTAGATCTTACTTTACTAAACATTCTTGCTGCTTACAATTATCTCTATCTATAACAGTACTTTCTGTGGAAAAGGGTTATTGAAAATCTTCAAATTTTAAGAAAATTGTTAAAAATTGACTGAAGGGCAATAACTCCTTAGGGGGTCAATTGACTATTTTGGTCATACTGACTTATTTTTAGTTCTTACTTTGCTGTACATTATTGCTGTTTACAGTTTATCTCTATCTATAATTATATTCAAGATAATAACAAAAAAACAGCAAAATTTCCTCAAAATTACCAATTCAGGGGCAGCAACCTAACAACAGATTATCCGATTCATCTGAAAATTCCAGGGCAGATAGACCGTGACCTGATCAACAATTTTACTTCCTGTCAGATTTGCTTTTAATGCTTTGGTTTTTGAGTTATAAGCCAAAAACAGTATTTTACCCCCATGTTCTATTTTTAGCCATGGCGGCCATCTTGGTTTGTTGGCCGAGTAACCGGACACTTTTTTTAACTAGATACCCCAATAATGATTATGGCTAAGTTTGGTTAAATTTGGCCTAGTAGTTTCAGAGGAGAAGATTTTTGTAAAAGATTACTAAGATTTACGAAAAATGGTTAAAAATTGACTATAAAGGGCAATAACTCCTAAAGTGGTCAACTGACCATTTTGGTCATGCTGACTTATTTGTAGATCTTACTTTGCTGAACATTATTGCTGTTTACAGTTTATCTCTATCTATGATAATATTCAAGATAATAACCAAAAACAGCAAAATTTCCTTAAAATTACCATTTCAGGGGCAGCAACCCAACAACCAATAATCCGATTCATCTGAAAATTCCAGGGCAGATAGATCATGACCTGATCAACAATTTTACTTCCTGTCTGATTTGCTCTAAATGCTTTGGTTTTTGAGTTATAAGCCAAAAACTGCATTTTACCCCTATGTTTTATTTTTAGCCATGGCGGCCATCTTGGTTGGTTGGCCGAGTAACCGGACACATTTTTTAAACTAGATACCCCAATGATGATAATGGCCAAGTTTGGTTAAATTTGGCCCAGTAGTTTCAGAGGAGAACATTTTGTAAAAGTTGACGCCGGACGACGCCGGACGCCGGACGCCAAGTGATGAGAAAAGCTCACTTGGCCTTTCGGCCAGGTGAGCTAAAAATGAACAATGTGAAATTTAAATAGAATAGGACTTAGTGCCATAACATAAAAATGCTTAACTTAAAACATATTCATCTTTAACTTTGCCCTAAAATCCAGACGGTATATGTGAAATTTCAGGTAGTTCTTTTCAAAAGCACAATCTTAACTACAATGTATTTACCATTTATGTATTCTCTACATTTGTTTTCTGTTGGCAGACTATCAATATCTATATTTTGATTGGTGCCCTGATGTAATAACCATAGTAACTTCCACATGGTTTCCCTGGAAACTGTAGCATATGAGGTATTGGTCATAAACTGCCATGATCCCAACCTGTCAATAACCAGTTATATCAGATATGTGGAATACAACTTAACTTAATCATGTTAACATAGTAATAAATATGACATAAATGTACAATTTATCAGGTCATTTCATGGCTGTGTAAAATGCATTTAAATGGAACAGCAAAATGTTTGTGTTTGATTCAATTCTCTTTAAAAATGGTTCAAATTTGGCACACATGGAAAATTTCTCAACATACTTTAATCTGATATCATATTAAAATCTTCTACGCCTTCGCCAAAAAAATAGGCATATATGTTTTAAATGAGAATTTCTGCATTGCAATAAATATGTAATAAATTATTTCCCATTTGGATACTTATGTTGTTATTTTTAAAGCAATGTCACATTTATCTCCAATTTTAACTGCAGATGTGTAAACAGCAGTTATCTCCCATTTTAATATATCACGAGTTGGTTGACCGTTATGGTTTCACAAATGATATCGGATATGTTCCTTACGTCGTAACTACAATCCTCTTCCCTTTCATGAATGTGACCTACCGAATTGGACTATTTACCGGATTTGTTATAACATAAGCAACAAGACGGGTGCCACATGTGGAGCAGGATCTGCTTACCCTTCCAGAGCACCTGAAATCAACCCTAGTTTTTTGTGGGGTTTGTGTTGCTTATCCTTTAGTTTTCTATGTTGTGTCATCTGTACTATTGTTTGTCTGTTTGTCTTTTTTCATTTTTAGCCATGGCATTGTCAGTTTACTTTCGATTTATGAGTTTGACTGTCCCTCTGGTATCTTTTGTCCCTCTTTTAATACCAATGTAAACAGTTATCTCCCATTTTTTTTTAAATATGCAAAAAGTTATCTCCCATTTTAATAGCCATGTAAACTGTTATCTCCCATTTTAGCTCTGTAAACAGTTATCTCCCATTTTAGCTCTGTAAACAGTTATCTCCCATTTTGATAGCTATGTTAGCTTATATTTCAATAAATAGGTAAACATTTTCCTCCTATTTTGATTGGTATGTTAAATCTATTGATACTGGTAAAATCCCAAATGATTGGAAGCAGGCTAATGTTGTACCAATATTTAAAAAAGGTGACAAGCATAACGCTATTAATTATAGACCAGTTTCATTAACTGCAATATGTTGCAAAATTCTAGAACACATTTTAACAAGCAACATAAGGAAACATCTTACAATTAATAATATATTAAATGATAGTCAACATGGGTTTAGAAGTAAAAGGTCTTGTGAAACCCAACTTATCATCAGCATACAAGATCTTGCAAAATCATTGGGATATGGTAACCAAATAGATGTCATACTTTTAGATTTTTCCAAAGCTTTTGATAAAGTCCCCCATCAAAGATTAGCCCAGAAATTAGAATTTTATGGTATTAGAAATCAAAATTTAAATTGAATAAATGACTTTTTAGCTGACAGGCAACAGCAAGTACTATTGAATGGTGTTAAATCTTCAAAATTAGCTGTTGACTCTGGTGTGCCTCGGGGAACAGTTTTAGGCCCAACATTATTTTTACTCTTTATTAATGACCTACCCGAACATGTAACTTGCAATGCAAGACTTTTTGCAGATGACTGTTTATTGTATAGAAATGTAAATAATAGTTCTGATGCACAATTACTTCAAAAAGATTTATCTAGTTTAGTAAAATGGGAAGAGGACTGGCAAATGAATTTTAATCCTGAGAAGTGTTATGTAATTCATATTTCTAAAAAAAAGTAAACCTTCCTCTTTTGATTATATATTGCACAATCATGTTTTAGAAGCAGTAAAAGACAGTAAATATTTAGGCGTAACTATAAGCCATGATCTTGATTGGGGAACACATATAAACAATATTACTTGTAAGGCAAATAAAACCTTAGGTTTTCTTCGTAGGAACCTGAAAAACTGCACACGTAAGGTTAAAAACCTTACATACACATCACTTGTCCGTCCAGTCGTCGAATACTCTTCCCCTGTCTGGGATCCGTACAAAAAACATCACATCATTCAGGTTGAGCAGGTACAGCGTAAGGCAGCCAGGTTTGTCTTCAATGATTATAAAGACAGATCACCTGGTGCAGTTTCAAACTTAATTAAATCTTTGGAATGGGAAAATTTAGAAATAAGAAGGAAAAAAGCTAGATTAACTATGCTGAATAAAATAAATTGGGGGTTAGTGGAAGTTCCTAAGGACAACTTAACAATATCTGATAGACGTTCTAGGGGGAAACATAAATTTAGGCAAATATTTACAAATAAAGATTTCTATAAATTTTCATTCTATCCTCGCACTATTTCGGACTGGAACTCACTACCTGAAGCAATAGGTATGTCTGACACCCTGGAATCCTTCAAAAGTGGCATATCCACTCTAACACTAGAAGGATTCACAACAACTTATTAAACTAAAAAGCCACTGAACATAATGTATATATGTTATTGTTAATAATTTTTCTTTGTCATATTATATTTTAATTAAGTCCATATGTACATAGCACACAAGTTCTGGGAAGTTTTACACTCCTACCTAGGAGTCTACTCCCGTATTCGGAAGAAGAAGAACAGTTGTCTTCCATTTTAATAGCAATGAAACATTTATATCTCATTTTAATAACTGTGCTAACAATTATCTCCCATTTTAATAGATATATGAACTGGTTTCTTTCCTTTTGGTAGATATGTAGACAGTAATTATCTACAATTTCAATAGCAATGCAAACAGTTTTAGGATTGACATCTGTGCAGCATGACTTTTCCCAAAGAATTCTTGTTAAATTTTTTGAATTTATTGTTTTTTGTCACAATTTCTTTAATTTTTAATCAGCACTTTTTATTTTTATGATGGCACTCATGCAATATAGTAATACCTACTTCTGAGAGGTAAGTATACAGTTAGTAGCCCTGAGAAAGAACTGGTCATACTCTAGTTGTAGTCTGTGAACCATATCGTCTGGTAAACTATTATGTGACAGGAAACTCTCTAAATGGTTGGAGACATATCCAACTACTTCTCTGTAAAAAGAAAACAACATTATGTGAAAATTGTGATTTTAAATTAAAATGTTACTTATGATTCAAAGGGACATAACTCACATCATCAATTTACTAATTACTAAGGTATTTCAGATAGAAACCTTTGAAAGATTTTGTAAGTTGTAAGAATCTTTTTAAAAATTAATCTATTAATTAAAATGTTACTTTTCTGATTGTTTCTGTAAATACTGTAAATTCAGAAATTATTGCGTGCATTTATTATTGCAATATTGAGAAAAATCCTGTTTAATTCATATAAAAAATTTTGAAATGCTAGTTTGAATTATTGCGAATACAGCCATGTCACATTTTTCGCAATAATAAAAACATCGCAACAATTTCTGAATTTACAGTACTCAATTTTATATATTCAGAAAGATTTAGAGGACATATTGTATAGACACCTGCCTCTTGATGATGACTGCTAGATGTAGTTTTTGGTTCTTTTAAGGGTTGCTGTCTCATTGACACATACGCCACATCTCTTTTCATTTATAATTGAGATGGCTTTCAAACATTTAATAAATAAAAACATAAATAAAATCACATATTTTTAAGAATTACAATGCCCTGTTTCCTTTGGTATTCCTATTTGATCTTAATTGAATAATCCATATAAATCTACATCTACATTCAGGGTTTCCGCTGGCGGTCGCCATTTTCGCAATTTGCGAAAAAATAATAATTGTGGCGATTAAAATTCGTCATTGGCGAAAGAATTTGGCGAAAGAAATATATTTAACGATTTATTTTCAGCCATCTTGTTTATTTACTTATTTCGGGTTTCTCGGACTTTACCAGATCAGACAATACTCGGAATTCACCTTGAACTCGTTAAGGGATTTGACAGAAAATCAATAATCAGCTGATTGCATATATAGCTATCGACATCAAAGGACTAATTAAGGTGTTAATTGTATTATATGACAAAATGATATCGTTAAATGGCGTCAGTCACATGTCACAAAAGGGATTTATTATTACAACTTTGTGAGGCATGTGTTTGAAGCAAAATTTTTACGCTTCCTCTCGATCCGTCTTATAATTATAGTCCAGAAAAAAAACTGTTATTATGCCGAAAAAGGTTCAAAAGCAAGAAGGGTCTCTGATTTTGAACATTATTATTTAACTTTGATATAGATAATTGATTTGAGTGGGTACTTTAAAGTCGTTTCAGTGACACACGTGTTTCATGCATAGTTTTACTTGTTTATGATGGTTTAGAAAAGAAAACTGTCGTTATGAAGAAATCTATTCAAACGGTTGGCATGAGAGTAACCCTTCAATGTAATGACTACACCTTACACAAGGGATCAATTCCAAGTGATAAAATGTTTTTGTTTTGTTGTAAAAACCTCTTCTTATTGAGGAGGGGGGGGGGCTGGAAAAAAAGGAATATTTTAAAAGAAAAATATATTTGTGTTACTTGGCGAAAAAAAAAATAATGTGGCGAAAAATATATTGTTTTGGCGAAAGAGGTGGCGAAAAAAATAATTGACCCAGGGGAAACCCTGTACATTACATCTACACAATACTTCTAAGCTTTAATAAGAAGGCAATCTACAGCATAAATATTAGAAAAATGAAGATGTGAGAGTGCTTAAAAGGTAGATAAATGCCAAGCATTTCAATAATTGCCACTTTGCATTGTGTTAGGTGTCTCTCTGTCTTTACCTGATTGCTCCTCCTATTCTTTTGTTGAGCTGTCTGTACCTTGCCATATTGTATGTCTGTAAACCTTCGCCTAATATCCTAATTAGACAAGTACTAAATGCCAGTTGTTTTATAAATGTTGACTCTGTAGTTCTATGTATATCATAATGGAAATTGTCTACAAAAGTTAAAAATATGAACTTTATAAACAATTCTATTGCTGCTATAGACTTTTAAAAATATAAAAGTCTATATCAGAGTGTAAAAATTTTTTTTTGGATCTATTTATCAGAAAAAGATCTTTGAGTTAGGTTCAAATTAATGCAATCGTTCCTTATCAGGGTATTACAAAGTACTATCTTAAAACAATTGTGTTCAAATATTCTGACATACAGATGAAAGACAGAAACTAGTGCAATTCAGTTACAAGTTTTAGAAAGTTCCATTGCAGGGAATGATTTTGGTAGTTGATATTTTCTTTCTTTTGTTTTTGTCTTCTGAAATTTTGGTTTTAATGTCAGATATTTATTCCTTTCAACTAAAGTTGTTCACATTTTTACAACTTAATTTGGGGTGATTAAGATTTGCCACACAGTATGTTACAATTAACTGTGACCTTTAGATGTCTATTACTTATGTTGTTGGTTTGTTGTGTCATTAATATCAATTCAACATCTCTATTCATTACTATCATTTTAAGATATGTGATAAAAAAAAAAGACGAAGAAAATCCAATATCCTATATTAAATATATTATATGCAAAATGTTGAATAGGCAGACTTTTTAATCAATCCATTGTTATCAGAACATTATGATTTCAAGCCCTCTTCTTTTATCAAAGCAGCCACTTAATCTTGTTGCATCATTCATTTTTATATTTCGAATTACTCTGTTATATTTAAAACTCTATCTATATACCGGTAGCATTTTCCTGAATATAACTCCTCCTCAACTTTACCTTTAAAGTACCAGTAACTAGATTCAATATAAAACAGTTTGATAAACTGTTCACAATAGTTTCAGCTATTAAAGCAAATTCTTGTATTAAATCTAATATCAAACAATGCCATACCTGTACCAGTAATCAGTAAAACATGTTTAAACATCTCTGACAAAGGAAACTGTTTTAAGATGGCAACAAAATCATTCTCTAGTAAATATTTCCATGCATTCTTGGGATCTTCATCCTAAAAAGTCAGATTTAATGCATACCGTAACAATAATTTAATACTGAATAAGGTAATCCATTCAAAGTGCAATATAATGTACATTTTCTCATCATTTCAAAATCACAAAATTAACATATGCAATAATTTCTGAATTTACAGTATTCAAATCAAGTGTAACAATGTCTAAAGTAAGGAAAATCAGGGGGAAAAATAAAAATCAACACACATTATTAATTTGGACTTCTAAAGGATTAATTATCGCGATACATTGATATTTTAAAAACAAATTGGACTCAAGTTTCTACAATGTTAATGTACCTTCACATCCCATGCAAGTAGCTGACTTGAGTCATTTCTTTGTGCTTTATGTGCATTGGACAAATTTGTGTTGATGGAAGATTGCTGATAGTGTCTTTTAACTAGATTTCCATGTTATCTAGACTTAGGGCAAATCTAAACCCGAGGTATGGTAAATAGACAATTGTCAATTTTTATGACTGATTGTTGACCTTCATTTATTTACTGCTGTTAGATTTGTAAAAATTACTCAATTTCTACTTTTGATCTATGCAAACCTGAAGTTGACTAGTTTAAGAAATGTGTATGTTTTACCTCCTCTCCATCACAGTTTATGAGAACCCAGGGATTTGTAACTTGTTGGGGGTCAGGACTTGTGTTAACAGCCTCCCTCATCAGACAAACAAAATCTTCTCTTGCTCTGTAAACACAACCAATATTATGATTTGAAACCATTCATAAAGTAGTTCTTTAATTATTCTAACCAGAAAAGATTAAAGTTTTAAATAAAATTTGAGTCCATCTCTGCTAAAATACTCTTTGTACAAATCATATGATTTTAAAAGCATTGAAACAAAAATGTTTTCAATTTTTTATAACTGTATCAAACATAAAATCATATTTTTAAACTGAACTTCTCATATTTTTTTTTCTTGCATTTGTTAAAACATTTGGACAGAATTAGAAAATACAATCCACAAAGGGAGATAATTTGTGAATAAAACAAATACCTGCAAGAGGGAATATAGAAGTTTTATTGAATAGCAAAACTAAATCAAGTACTAATGATTGATATATGGTAAACTCTGTATTAGCTGAATATAAAGTTTTGTAATCTGTGACATGAGTCGTTGATTATAAAAATAAGAAGATGTGGTATGTTTGACAATGAGACAACTCTCCACCAGAGACCAAATGACATAGAAGTTCACAACTATGGGTCACTGTACACCCTTCAATAATGATCAAAACCTATATTGCATAGTCAGCTAAAAAAAAACCTGAAATGACAAATGTAAAACAGTTCAAATAAGAAAACTACTCTTCTTCAGCTATAAAAAATTGGAAAATCATTTATATTCGAAATTTTAAAGAATTGGTTTTACAACCATCTCTTTCCCCTACCTTATTGGTGTAAGTACAAGAGCTAAACATGCTATATAATGGTCTAAAGCAGGATTCCCAAAACTAGTTACAGACTGTGGGATAGCTGGCATCTGTATGAAGTTGGCTGCCCAGGTTCCAACACCAGCTGGACATCGTAATATATGATTCAAAATAAACATATGGTCATCAAATGATGCTACTTTTACCAAGGCGGAAACCTACAAACAAATATATTTATTGATTGATTAATAAAAAAATGGCCACAAAATAGCCAATATTGGTACATGTATTTAATTGCCACTTTCAGCACTATATGTTATTACAGTTAAGAAAAAAGTCAAGCCAAATCTTGTTCATTTCATAATAAATGGATGTTCAAAATTGGATGTAAGATACTAACATGACAGGTTTATAATTACTGTTCAGTTTTCCTAGCTCAAACTAGAATTTTACAAAATTTTGAATAACACCAAATATATCTGCAGGAAATCATCAAAATATCAACACTATGTAAAAACATTTAAAATTCAGAGATAAAAAATATCTTAGTGCTGATAATTCTTAATTATGATTGTCAAAACACATCACAAGTTTAACGTAATTGATAAAACTATTATAAAGGTAATACCAGTCTCTGTGTCCATCCTCTTGTGTTAATAACAAATTCATTATCACTAACAGGTCTGCGATGGAACATATAAAGCACAGTTATACAGTCTCTCAATCTGTTTATCTGGTGCTGATTATTAGGACTGTGTAAGCCTAAAGCTATAAAAGGAAACATAAAAGTTTATATCTATATTATGGAAAATGAAACTACACAGAGTATAGGGTTGTTCATTCACTATAAGATGACATTTTAACGTACAAGAGATTTGAAAACAGACAATTATAAATAATTAAAAAATCAGAAACATAATTTAATTTAAGCTGGAAATACATATATGCAGGCCTTGCAGGGTGGTAAGATTATTAGGCGTGACGAGTTGATGGGTGGAAAATTAATAGTGAAATCTAACTTCTCTGTCTCAACACTATTATAACAAAGGTCACATTTGCCAAGCTAAAAAAATTTACATGTATAGTGACAGCAGACTTTGTCTTTGCAAAAAATGAATGAATTCAATACTGCCTTACTTTTGATATTGTATAATGACTAATGTTATCATATCTGTCTTTATTCCTGTGCTTAGGTAAGAAATATTCATCATAGCTTCTTCTTCTTTAAATTCTACATGAACAACAGGGGCGAATCCAGCCATTTTTAAAAGGGGAACAGGGGTCCCAACCCAGGATAAAGGGGGAGGGGTTCCAACTATATGTCCCCATTCAAATGCATTGATCGTCAAAATAAAGGGGGAGTTCCAACCAATTAAAATTAAAATCTGGATCTGCCACTGAACATTAAAGAAGATATAGCTTTGTGGAAATTCAGCTGTCCTGTTGTATATACCTTTTCAATGGACATTTAGTTAAAAGATAAATGATAGCTTAACTATATACCTTGTGGTGGTGCATTACTGGGTATATCTCTCAGTAAAGGGCTGGTGATAAATAAGTTGTGAATGTATGACTCTACTTGCAGCCTACAATGTAAATCAAAAATATATAATATTCAATGGAAAATATATTAATTATAAAAAAGAAGATATGGTATGATTGTCAATGGGACAACTCTTCACAAGAGACCAAATGACACACAAATTAACAACTATAGGTCAACGTAAGTTTATTTTCATTTAACACCATCTGTGTTTTTCTAATGGCTACAATGTTTATCATGTGGTGTTGTTCACTTTTTATTCTATGAGCTACATCATTTCCCATTCAGTGTTGTTGTAACATACTTTCTAATAATATGAAAATTGAGGAATATGCAGCCATCAATACATGGTAAATTTATCCACATGATATCAACTTTTAATATCATAATTATTCTATTAATCTGTCATATTAATTCATTTTTGTACATTTAATAAATGAATCCAGTTTATAAAGTTTTAAATGGTAAGAAAGCAAGCAATTTAGTACATTTTAAATTGTATACTCTTTCAGTCAGAGAACCATGAAATATGGATTATGTGACCTTCAACTTGCAAACCAGTATCACTGTTAATTGGGTTTTGAGAAATGTCTGTGTAGATGCATGTACACATTGTACAAAAAGTTTTCCATTAGAAACCAGCTTCTACATGTACATAAAATTAAATTAAGTTTTAATCAAATTACCTGGCCAATTGTGAAGAATAAGAATGAAGTGATAGTTTGGTCTGCAAATTTTCTCTGATAGTCTCTAAACTTTTCTTCAATCTTTTAAAAGCATCATCATCAAAGTCTATCATTTCATACTGATGGTTGGCTTTACATGTAACACCATCCCCACAAGGTCCCTAGAAAACATACAAGAAATGTATCATTAAACAAGAAGTATATAGGCAAAAAGGGATGTTATGAGTTCCTTTTTCATTACCTACAATCTCATTGGATTATTGTCTCACATATACACATGTACATTTTGCTTTCCTTTCTAGATATCTTAAAAACATAAGTGTATATTAAATTCATTTTCATGTAGCAATAAAGACCTTTAACAATTTATATAAATGTTCTTTGCAGGTGTTCAAATGTATATCTATCTTTGAGAGAGATGAATATTTTTAAAGACTTGTGATTAACTCCTCAAAAAGTTTTTAAACGTTTGCATAGCAGATTGTTTTTTCTCGTGTACCTCTTGAAATCACCTCAACTGACAAGTTTGTAGATTTAAAGGGAGAAGGTTTGGTACCATTAAAATGTTTAATCCTGCTGTAATTGTTTGCACCTGTCATAGGCAGGAATCTGATGTACAGTAGTTGTCGTCTGTTTATGTAATTCATACCTGTTTCTCGTTTCCTGTTTTTATATAGGTTAGATCGTTGGTTTTCCCGTTTGAATAGTTTTACACTAGTAATTTTTGGGGCCCTTTATAGCTTGCTGCCATGTTGAAGGCCGTACCTTGTCGACCTATAATGATTTACTTTTATAAATTGTTACTTGGATGGAGAGTTGTCTCATTGGCACTCATACCACATCTTCCTGTATCTAATTAAAGTAAAAACTTACCTTAGCAGTGACAAAATGTTTAGAAGTAACCCATGACTGTTCCTTTATTGCAGTGTATTGTTCATGTAACACTTTTATCTCTCCTTCTGACTGAATTAAGTTCTTCCGAGCTCTCAAATAACTCAGTAAAATCTCATAAAATTCATGGTTATCTTTCTTTTCATCTTCCTGTACAAATTTCAGAAATATTAATAAGAGATAATCCCTTCTGATCAAGCATGGTCTAACAAGCTTTCACATACATATTTGTAACTCAATAAAATCTCATTCATGTAATATACTGTGGATTCATTTATTTTTGTAGGTATCAATTTTCGTGGATTGCTGTATACTCGCATATTTGTGGAAATTTGATTTCATGGTTTTGCTAATCTCTGTATACAAAGCCTATCAAAAATAAGTTATTTGTCGATAATTTGAATTTGTGGTTAACAAGTCCCCATGAATCCCACAAAAATTGGTATCCTGAACGAATAATAATGAATCCACAGAACATGGTTTGCCTATTTACTCATCTTACAGGGTCTACGTCTTAATATTTATTCTTGGTATTGGTTCGGTTTTGAGTTGCTGACTTATTGTTATTGTTAAAAGTTCTCTTTTGCATGCTACATGTATATATATAATAAGTAAACTTACAAAAAAATATTAGACAACACGAAACCCAAAAGGAAAAGAAGATCAGTCAAACAACAGATCACATAGTACATGTAGTACAATGAAAATTAAAGATTGAGCAACGCAACACTTTGAAATTTAGAAGTGAACTCAGGAGCCCTGGAAAAGTCAATAGTTCTTGCTCTACTATTGATCTCATACATTTCGTGTGTAATAAAAGAAACCATAAAGTTGAAATAAACATTTTCATTTGTCTACACTTTCCTTTTAAAATCAAAACTACATGTAGCACACATACTTATTAACATAATTCATCATGCAAAAGTTTTCAACTAACAAATAAGTATGTATCTATGTATCTACATAAATTCTACAGTACCTGTATAAACATGTCAACAATAGCATCTATCTGTATCAATCGAGGATTGTAATACAGACTCTTGAGTTGCTCTAATGTTAATGGTTGAATGATATGCTGACGGATTTGTGAAGTTTCTTTTCTATGCTGTTCCTTTTGTTCTACAGCAGATCTTTTAAGCTTTTCTAAATCAGGCTTAAGATTAGGATATAAATTTACAGAGTTTTCCTTCTCAGAGAAGTCATTTTTAAAGTCTAAACGGTTTGTGTGTACAACTTCTTCATGTTCTTTTACTACTTTTAGTTCTAGGCTATTATTTAAGCATGAATGTGCTGATTTGAAGCTTTCAGTAGATTCTTCTCTATTAATTTCAGATGGCACATGTTCTGTACTACATGTATCATTATTTACAGTAGTCTCCTCTGTCTTTTCTGGGGAAATTATTTTATCCTTTTCTATTGTTTCAATCTTTTCTTCTTTTGTCCCGTCCATGTCATTATTTTGCACATTTTCAGAAGATGACTTGTCTTCGTCAACTTTAAGTTTTTCCATATCATCAATCAAAACATCAGTTGTTAGAACTGGTGAAGTTCCAGATTCTGGTACATTAACATTTTTGTCTTTCCCTTCTTCGTCATGAGATAACTTTTCTTCATCTGTCTTTGGTTCTGATTTCTGTACTTTATTCTCTGCTTCTTTAAACACATTTTCTGTGTTTTCAGATTCTTCCTTGAATGAGACTTTTGTTTTGTCACTGATGTCTAATTTCAAACCAGGTTTATCATCTTCACTAAGAACATGTATCTTTTCTTTCTTTTTCTACAAATAAAATGGAGAAAAATTGTAAAAAATGTTCAAAGAAGTTTATAAGCAGTTTAAAGAAAATATTTCTGCAAAAAGATTCTATGATTATTATCATCTTATATAAAAGCTACAAAATAAGTTACATTAGATATGTCATTAGTTGTGAAACATATTTGTTTTTTTAAGTTAATTTTGTATATACATTAGGCTGTTAGTTTTAATTTCTCGTTTGACAATGTTTGAATTGTGTTACATTTATCATTTCAGGACCTTTTCATGCTGACTATCCAGTATGGGCTTTACTCATTTTTAAAGGCGATACAGTGACCTATAGTTGTTTCTGTTTCATTTGGTCTCTTGTAGAATGTTGTCTCGTTGGCAATCATACCAATCTTCTTTTTTTATACATACACAATTTCAAAATCTAAAGCACTAACGGTAGTTTAAGTGTTCTTACTTCCAAGTTGAAAATAATATCACGTCATAGGCTGAGTTTCCATTGTTTCAGACTTTTTGAACTAATAACAACATTTTGTTCTACGCTTTAGAAAATCCTACCCAAACTTCTCAATATTCTGAAATTGCTAATTATAGCACTGTTAGCATATTTCTTCTTTCTTATATATATATATATATATATATATATATATATATATGTTAATGATAATATGTTGTGACAGGGCACATGTGCAGCAGGTGGCGTTCAGGTTGCTCAGTCTTCAATTGTCTATATCGAGTTTTGAGTATTGTTTGTCTTAATATTGTTTTCTTTTTTTATTTTGACATGACATGGTCATTTTGTTTTAGACTTTAACCAGGTGCTCCGCAGGGCGCAGCTTTATACGACCGCAGAGGTCGAACCCTGAACAGTTGGGGCAAGTATGGACAAAACATTCAAGCGTGATACAGCTCTGAATTTGGATTGTGATCAAATTTTTGACAATACATGTTTTTTTTTTTACACAAAACAAATGTCAAGATTTTACAAATCAATTAAAGATTTCTTCTTCAAACTTTTTAAATCTAAAATTAAATAGTTGACACAGCATAGGTTTCTGACACAGAATGAATGTCGTCTAATGAACTTAAAAGTTTTTTTTTGCCTTTGAGCAATTCACTATGCTGTTGAATATTAATCCTCTCAAAAAAATGTTTGAAGAAATTTTCTTTTTATTTATGAAATCTGAAATGAGAAAAATTTAAACCCCCCCTTTTTTTTCACATCCCCGTTTCCCTTTTTCCAAAACTGATATCAATTCAAATTTCTAATGGAGTTTGCAACAATAACTACTCTTTTAAATACATCATAAAATATTAAAATGTAAAATAAAGTGCTTCTTATCACTGAATGGTAAAGATTGGTTGGTAGTAAAAGTGAATATACATTGTTTATTGTATAAAACAATAAAAAAAACTTCATCAGAAACATTTTATATTGGCAAATTTCCAATGAAGTTATTTACATAAAGTTATTGGCAAATAAAAATAGAAAATGACATCATAGTCATGTCTGGCAAATGTCCAACATACACTATCTAAAAACATTTTAGATAAGATAAGGAAAAAAAGCTTCATCAGCAACATTTTATATTGGCAAATTTCCAATGAAGTTATTTACATAAAGTTATTGGCAAATAAAAATAGAAAATGACATCATAGTCATGTCTGGCAAATTTCCAACATATATTATCAACTACTATTCTATACAAAGAAAGATAACTCCAATTGAAAATTAATTGCTATTGCACAATATTGTGCAATTAGATATTTCTTGCTATTGTGCAATACTGTGCAATTGAAAATTTCTTGCTATTGCACAATATTTGATATGGAATCCTGATTTGGACCAACTTGAAAACTGGGCCCATAATCAAAAATCAAAGTACATATTTAGATGAAGCATATCAAATAAGCCCAAGAATTTAGTTTTTGTTGAAATCAAACTTAGTTTAATTTTGGACCCTTTGGACCTTAATGTAGACCAATTTGAAAACTGGACCAAAAATTAAGAATCTACATACACAGTTAGATTTGGCATATCAAAGAACCCATTTATTCAATTTTTGATGAAATCAAACAAAGTTTAATTTTGGACCCCCATTTGGACCAACTTGAAAACTAGGCCAATAATTAAAAATCTAAGTACATTTTTAAATTCAGCATATCAAAGAACCCCAAGGATTCAATTTTTGTTAAAATCAAACTAAGTTTAATTTTGGACCCTTTGGACCTTAATGTAGACCAATTTGAAAACGGGACCAAAAATTAAGAATCTACATATATAGTTAGATTCGGCATATCAAAGAACCCCAATTATTCAATTTTTGATGAAATCACACAAAGTTCAATTTTGGACCCTTTGGGCCCCTTATTCCTAAACCGTTAGGACCAAAACTCCCAAAATCAAACCCAACCTTCCTTTTGTGGTCATAAACCTTGTGTTAAAATTTCATTGATTTCTATTTACTTATACTAAAGTTATTGTGCGAAAACCAAAAATAATGCTTATTTGGGCCCTTTTTTGGCCCCTAATTCCTAAACTGTTGGAACCAAAACTCCCAAAATCAATCCCAACCTTCCTTTTGTGGTCATAAACCTTGTGTCAAAATTTCATAGATTTCTATTCACTTAAACTAAAGTTATAGTGCGAAAACCAAGAAAATGCTTATTTGGGCCCTTTTTGGCCAATTCCTAAAATGTTGGAACCAAAACTCCCAAAATTAATCCCAACCTTCCTTTTGTGGTCATAAACCCTGTGTTAAAATTTCATTGATTTCTATTCACCTTTACTAAAGTTAGAGTGCGAAAACTAAAAGTATTCGGACGACGACGACGACGACGCCAACGTGATAGCAATATACGACCAAAAAATTAAAATTTTTGCGGTCGTATAAAAATTAGTACATGTAATATGAATTTAAATATCCCTTTTGGTATCTTTCGACTCTATTTTTATATTCCCCTTTAGTAATTTGATAGACAAAATTTACCAAAAAGATTGGTTGTGCAAATTCCCATACCATGAATAGACCACCTCAATGTTGGTCAATGTCAACAATACTCAAAACTCGATATAGACAATTGAAGACTGAGCAACCTGAACGCCACCTGCTGCACATGTGCCCTGTCACAACAAATTATTATCAAAAATGGGAGAATACGGAATTCGAGGACAACTAAACAACTGGCTAAATATGTTTCTGACACAGAGAAAGATGAAAGTAGTAGTAGAGGGAGAACAGTCGGAAGAAGTCAAAGTGGACTCAGGTGTTCCACAGGGAACAGTTCTAGGACCATTACTTTTCCTATGTCATATAAATGACCTCCCGGACACTGTCAAATCATCAGTACGGCTGTACGCCGATGACTGCCTATTATACAGAACCATCAAAACAGAGAAAGATCACAAACTGCTACAAGAAGACCTAGCTAGCCTAGAAGACTGGGCAAATAAATGGGGTATGCGATTCAACGCAAAGAAATGCTACATACACATGTACTAAGCATAAAGAACAAAAGCCAGAGATTCTATACACTCAACGGCCACACACTCCAACAAGTTCAGAGCAACCCATACCTAGGAGTGCAGATATCAGAAGACCTGAAGTGGAGCACGCATGTAACAAACGTTGCCATAAAGGCTAACTCAACCCTAGGCTTCCTCAGAAGAAATTTACGATACTGCCCACAGGAATGTAAGAAAACTGCTTACATTTCCTTAGTAAGATCTACAATGGAATATGCAGCAACAGTATGGGACCCCTACAGTATTGCAGAGTCAAACAAGCTAGAAAGAATACAAAGACAAGTAGCACGCTTTATAACAGGCGATTACAGAACTAGAGAAGATGGCTGCATAACAAATTAGAACTACAGGAACTACAATTGAGACGCACGAGCCAAAAGCTTATACTTATGTACAAGGTGGTTGAGGGGCTGGTACCTGCTATTGATCCAGACGACTTCCTCAAATCAGCAAGACCAAGACGAAACATCACAGCTAAAAAGTTTGACAACTACCAAGCCACAAACATTGTTGAAAAACAAGTGAGGAACAATACCAGGTGTTTTGACATTCCTACCAGTAAAACACCGCAACATTCAAATTCATTCTAGTAAATTGGAACCATCTAGAAGACACTATTGTTCGCGCAACTAGTGTAGAGAGCTTTAAATCTGCTCTCGCGAAACGTCAATAAATCGACGGCGCCTTCACTCCCGTTGTATAAAAGCCAGAATTGGCAGCTACGACGTACCCATACAGATACAGATACAATGTTAGTTCAGCCATATTGAATAGGTGGCAGATTTTTTTGCAAGTGGTGGAAATAGTATGATAGTACAGGAAATCCTATGCTTGTTTCCTAGCAACTACTCTGTTTTATTGATGTTTTCCCGTTTTTTATTTCCATTTGGAAAATCTCACTTTTTCAATATTGTCGAAATAACAGTAGAGAGGCCTAGTACATATGTCACAAAACCCTCTGAATTTTTAAATTAATTATTGAAAGGGTCGGAGTGACTTAAATGACTCTTGAGCCAGATCCATTTGGGATTTATAGATTGAGTAAGGGCCGAAATAACCTAGTCCAAATAATTATGACGTCTGGCAAGGTTATTTTGTTTTCTTCTGGGACGCCTTCCGTCATTAGTATTTGGACTAGAAATAACCCAGATAACTATACACCTTATGGCTATTTTTGAAATCGCAACATTCAAATTCATTCTAGTAAATTGGAACCATCTAGAAGACACTATTGTTCGCGCAACTAGTGTAGAGAGCTTTAAATCTGCTCTCGCGAAACGTCAATAAATCGACGGCGCCTTCACTCCCGTTGTATAAAAGCCTCTGAATTTTTAAATTAATTATTGAAAGGGTCGGAGTGACTTAAATGACTCTTGAGCCAGATCCATTTGGGATTTATAGATTGAGTAAGGGCCGAAATAACCTAGTCCAAATAATTATGACGTCTGGCAAGGTTATTTTGTTTTCTTCTGGGACGCCTTCCGTCATTAGTATTTGGACTAGAAATAACCCAGATAACTATACACCTTATGGCTATTTTTGAAATCTCTGCCGCTTGACCCGTGAATTGCTTTCGCTTGACTTCACTTTCCCATTGTGGTATTAGATATTTTCTTTTATGACGTAAAAATTTTACGGGAACTGAGTGATGTCTAGCTATATATATATATATATAAAGTCATGGCGGACAAATAGCGATGAGGTGTTTAAGAGACATATATGAACTCACCACTGCCAAATTGTTAATAGTAGTGGTGAAATCAAGAAATAATGTATGGTGTGGACTGCATAATTTATATTTCTAATGATCTTATAATCAGCTGTTTCGTCATTACTCACATCAATAACAATTGATTATAAAAAATAACTGAAAAATGAGGGACAACAGAAAATAAGAACTAAAAGAGTCGAAATGACTCCAAATTGGTAGACATGCATGTACTTTTTTTGCCTTAATCGACGATTTTGGTTGAACTGCTTCAGCCATTGTCACAAGATTATTTTGATTCGTTCGGATGTTTATTTACATTTGTTCTTCGATAAATCTAGAAACGCGATAAGCATGCGAGGGGGAGTAACTCCCACCTATTACTAGAGCTGTTTATTGTTTATTTTAGAAAAGGTTAAAGCCGAAACGGAAATGCTTAATGGCTAATGTTAGAAAAATACTCATCATAAACAGGATATGTGAACAGTAAGCAGCTACTTACATTGATACACACACATAAACATAAATATCAAACTGTAATATAGAAACATTGAAATGCAACAAGTGATAAGCACATCTGTCAGGTTGCTGACCAAAATAAATCCAATTCATCCAAAAACGAGAAAACGTAGTTATAACAGAGACTTGGGACAGGCACTTGCAACCCCCAGACCCCAACTGTTATCCCTGGATCTACTACTGAAATACATGGCAGTGGCGGATCCAGAACTTTTCCTAAGGGGGGGGGGGGGGCCCGCTGACTGACATAAGGGGGGGCCCCGCTCCAGTCATGCTTCAATGATTCCCTATATAATCAACCAAATTTTCCCACGAAGGGGGGCCCGGGCCCCCCAGTGCCCCCCTGGATCCGCCTATGCATGCATTCATGAAGAAAAAAAGCTGGTTCCTATTTTTTTTGGATTAAATTGCCTGTTTTCGATCGCATGCAATAATCAGATAATTGGCTTCATTGTCTCATTTGGTTTTTTTTAGAATAATTTTAATGATTGTTGATTGTAATGCTCATCAAGCATACACCACATATAGGTTCTTTCGTGCCTAACACACCCATTCCAGTTTAATTGTCATGATTGTTAGAAAAATCATGATTGTTATAACTTATTTTAACTTGATAGAGTGTAAATACTGCATATATATATTTAGCCTGATATTAGTAAAACATTGAAGATTTTAAATGAAAAACACAAAACATAATTGTGTAACTGGAGAGCATGATTCATCTTACAAAATCATCTTTGTCTCCACTGAGACTCGAACCCAATCATCTGTGTTACAAGGCAGCGCATTAACCAACTGAGCTAATGAAGTACTTCCTTAGATCAACCGCTTACTGCTGACTAAGTATCTACCTCATGTTCTAAGGGAAGCAATCCCGTCACACTTCCAACACCTCAAGAGTCATCGTATCATTATGACTCTCACACAAATAGTCCCTAGCTAGAATTCCTCTCTAACCACCGTGGGTTTGTTCGTTGGGCGCCAATGTAACTGAAGAGCATGATTCATCTTACAAAATTATCTTTGTCTCCACCGGGACTCAAACCTAGGACCTCTGTGTTACAAAATGAACAAGGCAGAGCATTAACCGACTGAGCTAAAGAAGTATTTCCTTAGCTCAGCTGTTTACGGCTGACTAAGTATCTACCACATGTTCTAAGGGAAGCAATCCTGTCACAATTGTTTCAACAGCTTGGCCACTTTTATTTTGAAACAATGTTGTTTTTTTTTATATCAATACACTAACCAAAACATGATTAAGATTTATTCAACACAAAAAAAACATTGTCACAATCTCACTTTAGTTTGAAACAATGATTATTTTATGGCCCTGCAACAAAGTTGTCAGTGCCATATAGTTTTACCCTTGTCCGTCATTCTGTAATTCCGTAGTTCTGTCATTCCATAACAAACCATTTATAAACAGAGTTTTTTTCTAAACACTTTCAGATATTGGGATGATTTTTGGCATGTGAGTTAACCAAGATGAGTTACAGATCAAGTTTTAAGTTTTGTTCCGCTGGGCTAATTTATGGCGAAATTACGGGCTATGTACTTTGATAAATTGTTGAAAATCACTGTTATACAGACTTTTTTTCTAAACACTTTCAGATATTGGGATGATTTTTGGTACATTTTGTATTTGAGTTACCCGTGATGAATTATAGATAAAGTGTAAGTTTCGTTCCGCTCGACTATTTTTTGCTGTAATTTAGGGCTCTGGACTATGATAAATTTTTGAAAATCACAGTTATACAGACCTTTTTTCTAAATGCTTTCATATATTGAGGTGATTTTTGGTATGTGAGCTAACCATGATGAGTTACAGATCAATTTGAGACGGGGCCATTTGTGTTGCTATGACACATCTAGTTTTTATAGCAATACAATAACTTGGTCAAAAACATGATTAAGATTTATTCAACACAAAAAAAAAACAGATTCTCACTTTATTTTTAAACAATGGAATTTTTTTTTATAGCAATATACATGATATACACTTACTAAAACTCGATTACAAATTATTAAACATAAAACCAATAAAAAGGGTGTGAAAGTGTAAGGTGCCAACAGACTTTGGAGGCGAAACGTGTAGGGTGTGAAAGTGAAATGGGGCAAACGTGAATGTCTGCAAACACATTATTGAGCAAACAGACACAGATTTCTTGACCTGCTGCTCATAGTATCTGATAAGCGGAACTTTAACTTTGATCACTGATCAATGATATGAGGTTGTGTTTATGTTAACCCTGTCTGAGGGACATGTACATGTAGATATTGCAAGAAACCCATTTACCAATTATATAGTGGGTCAAAGACAAAGGACATATGACAGAAATAAACTTCTTAACATAAGGTATCTGTATACAAGGTTTGAATCTTCCAGGTCTTTTATCTTCTTTTAAAATATAAAGCTTTATTCAATCACTGTACATCACTGCCTCTGGTGAGACAAAAAACAAAATTAAGTAAACATCAAGACAACACAATAAGAAAATACAAATCATATTTTTTGCTAAAATTTCAGTCTTTTAATCATTAGCTGTAACTTAACAATCAACTCCAAAAAGTTTGGTAAAAATTTGAAAAATGCAGGGTTCAAAGAATTTTAGATAACATCTGGAAACCAGCCTATGTCCCCAAATTACAGTCTATCGATTCAATGGCTTGCTTGGCCTACCACCAATTAAACCATAAATCTATAGGATCTACCTCATCCAGTCATGTAGTAATAATGGAGCCAAGTTTGATAAAACATTTGTTAAAGTTCAAAAGAGGTTCTCTGGAAATAGAAAGGTTAACATCTAGACACCACCAGACAGCCTGGTTTTTACAGGATAAACCAATCACAACCTATCATACTTCACATTCACACTGGAGCCTCCTTGAACACAGCAAATCATCAAAGAATCTACCATTTCACAGAAAATACTGTAAATTCAGAATTTATTGCTTGCATTTATTATTGCGATTTTGTCATTTTAGACTACAACGTGATTTTAATTTTTGCGATATTGAGAAAAATCCTGTTTAATTCATATGAAAAATTTCAAAATATGAGTTTAAATGATAAATTATTGTGATTATAACCCTGTCCCTTTTTTTCGCAATAATAAAAAACATCTCAATAATTTCTCACATATCTCAAATAATTACTCTCATACCTACATTTCTTGTCCATGGAAATAGAAATTAATGAAAAATTACATTGTTCATAGTGATCTTTTACTCACATTTCATGTTTACAAGATTTTTATTATAAAACCAGGTTTAATCCACCATTTTCTGCACAAGAAAATGCCTGCACCAAGTCTAGAATATGACAGTTGTTATATATATCCATTTGTTTGATGTGTTTAAGCTATGATTTTGCCATTTGATTAGGGACTTTTTTTTTAATTATTCTCGTAGTTCAGTTTTGTGATTTTACTTTTTATTAAAAAAAAGTTAAAGAAAACATTTTTTTTAGTTATTAGCCTTGGACAATAACTTTGTTCTTTTATAATGCTCCAATTTTGAATTAAAAATGACTTTTAGTGACTTTAGTGCCTAACAAGATTTTGTGAGGTAGACAAAATTGACCTTAAAACGATTGTATTGACTTTTGATGTCCAAAAATAGGCAGATCAGACATATTTTTACTTTATTTAATGACTACTTTAGTTTGGGATTAATTGTAATCAATATATTCAAATGAGACTAATAAATGTTTTTTGTTGTTCAGTTAAACAATAATTTTACCTGGGGAAGCCACACATAACATGTATTCCAGCGATTTCTTTTCGAAAAATACTTGTTTAATGGAATCAAACATCAACTTTTTCTTTTTTCTCCAAAATAGGCTTTTAAAAATAATTTATCAACTGTGTATTCGGAAAGTTTTGTGGAAATAGAAGAAGTGGCAGTTCTTACCTTTAATACCTTTACTTTCATTGATAAGACATAAAACTGACTTGACCAGTGTCCTGTTTGAAGGACATTTAAGTTACTGTACACATTCATGCACGTTCTGATTTAATCAAGTCATGTATTTTCATTTTCCATTTCCATTCTCAATTTTATGAAAAGCATAAACAGTTTGAAGGTAAACTAATAATAACTTAAACCAATCAAATTGGGTAGGGAGAAAATGTCAAAAGTTTGCTATAATTTCGTAAACATGTCGTTCTCTATTGATATAGTTTATGGAACTTTCAATTACGTATTTAAGGCAATAGAAAGTTTGGGATTCAAAAATTTACGTCATTATTGACATTATACAGAAAATTCGCCCTTTTAAAACATCAAATGTTTCACAAATAATAAATGACTTCAAAGTAAAATCAATTCTTAAAACACTGTCAAAAAATTCTTTCTGATTGATATAGTGGTATTGTCATAAAGTGCGCTGGAATGAATAGTGGTACAGCAAACATCGAGTTCCCTCACAAAATGTTATCACACACTATAGGTCCGAGGTTTTTCTAAGAATGCTTTGTATTTAATGCATATGTTCAATTCATTTTGCAGATGAAAAATGTTTTGAAATTAGAAGATGTCGCACAATAGGACTAACAAGAGTAAATATCATAATGCCATCTGTTCGTCAAAAGAAAATTGCCTTATGGACAAGTGCAGTGTGTATTTGTATGTATGTTTTACTTAAATGTGAATTCCAAGCGATCAAGTGGGTGCAGAATGGTATTTATTTAAAGTACTTTTATTTTTCAACAAATCTCAGGGAGGAATGGATGAAAAACCAAGTGATGTTTTGTGGTGGAAAATTCAATGGATTTGGGAATGAGTTTGCTAGATTACATGATGTTGCAGTAAATGTTCAACAGCCTGGGCATTTCTTCCTAGAATGTCCACATAATAAATATCCTGTTTATACATTTAAGGAGTTAACCAGCAAAAACCATTTGAACGATTGGTTGAAATCTTTAACTCAAATGAATACAAATATTGTTAGAACTCTCAGGAAAAATACAACTTTTGCTGTGTTGAGGTATGAATATGCAAATTTTTTCCACCAAGTTACAGACATGTATAATGTTTTTGTTGTTGCTAAATTACTGAATCTTAATCCAAGTCAGATGAATATTTTGTTCTTTGGACGTCATAATCCTGGTCACATCGATAAATCATGGGATACATTATTTGGACAGATTGAGAGAATAGAGAAGTTTGACCAGCCTGTGTTATATAAGGATCTTATTTGGGCTGTTTTAGGATATAACAGTCCAATAAACTTTTTCTCATTAGGATCACTTCCATTTGTTAATGAATTTTCAGGATATTTTCTTTCTCAACATAAATCCTCATGGAAAAAATTAAACTGTGATAGTGTATCAATATTGTTTATATGGAGGCATGACTATATTGCCCATCCAGGAAATCCCTCAGGTTTGATTAAGAGAAAGATTATAAATGAAAATGAAATAATAAAAGCTGTGGAGGATGTCTTCCCTGGTCATTATGTCGCAGGTGTACAACTAGATCAACATGACATGACTGATCAGGTACAATGGATATCACAGACAGACATTTTGGTCGCAATGCACGGTGCCGGAATGACGCACACAATGTTTCTACCATCTCATGCTGGTGTCTTAGAATTATATCCAAATTACTGGCCCAAAACTAACAGACATTTTAAATCAATGGCTAAATGGAGAAAACTCTATTATTTAAATTGGCAGAATATAAATCCAACCAATGAGAAAAGTCGTTTTTATACCTACATTCCTCCAACAATTGTGATACAAAGACTCTTATCATTATACTATAATATGTGTAATAGAAAGCCTGAAAACGGGAAATAAATCAAGCATATCAGAATCTTTTATAAAAAAAAAAAATTTAGTAATTTTAAATGATAATTTTATCTGATTTTTTGTTATATATGTTTTACAATTAAATGTGTTAGTTATTCAAAACAGTACATATTTTATAGTCCAGCCTAGCATGACATAGGGATAGGCTGAGTTAGCTTATTTTATATTTGAGTAGGTGTAAGACCTAGATTCTTCATACTTTGAATATTGATGCCTTATGTTACAAAGTTTCCGTCTTTCACATGTCCATTGTCCTTGGCTTCTTGAAAAAAAGTTAAGATTTTTTGTAATGTTAATTTCTCTCTTATTATGAGTAATAGGATAAGTACAAGCATATTTGGTAAGTGGGTACAAATGTACCTTGCAAGATTCTCATGCCCGTTAGACAGTTTTCACTTGACCTCTACCTCATTTCATTTTCATCAGTGAACAAGGTTAAGTTTTGGTGGTCAAGTCCATATTACAGATACTATAAGCAATAGGTCTAGTATATTCGGTGTATGGAAAGACTGTAAGGTGTACATGTCCAACTGGCAGGTGTCATCTGACCTTGACCTCACTTTCACGGTTCAGTTGTTATAGTTAAGTTTTTGTGTTTTGGTCTGTTTTTCTTATACGTTATGCGTTAGGTCTACTATATTTGGTGTATGGGATGTTTATATTGTATGCAATAGGTCTACTATATTTGGTGTATGGAATGATTTTAAGGTGTATATGTCTAGCTGGCAGGTGTTATCTGACTTTGACCTCATTTTCATGGTAATCAGTGGTCAAAGTTAAGTTTTTGAGTTTTGGTCTTTTTTCTTATACTACATGTATTTTCAACTATATTTGGTGTATGGAAATATTTTATGATCTATATGTCAGTCGAGCTGGTTTTATTTGACCTTGACCTCATTTTCACGGTTCATTGCTCAGTGTTAAGTTTTTGTGTTTTTATCTGTTTTTCTTTAAAAACTATAAGCAATAGGTCAACTATATTTAATGTATGGAAGAATTGTTAGCTGTACATCCCCGCCTGGCATAGGTCATCTGACCTTGACCTCATTTTCATGGTTCATTGGAATGTTTATTTTTCTTGGTAAATGTTAATTTTATGTGACAGTTGTAATAAAGCTTTACATTTAGGACTTTCAACATAATATCAATGTTTAGTAAAGAAGACGAGACATTTCATCTTGTGCACTCTTGTCTTGGTTAATATAAAAAAGAAGATTTTGTATGATTGCCAATGAGACAACCGTCCCCAAGAGACCAAAATGACACAGAAATGAACAACTATAACTAAACAAGTCTGTTTCTTAGAAACTATAAGAATTAGGTGAACTATAGTTAGTGTATTGAATGATTGTAAGGCGAGACATTTCAGCGTGTGCACTCTTCTACACCCAACCATAGTTGTTCTTTGAGTATGGTAAGGTATTATTTGAAAGTGCAATTTAGTACTACAAAATAATTAGGATTAATATGAAGATTAATTTAGATTATCAGATGTTAACATGACTCTTTGTTAAAAAAAAGAAAGATGTGCTATGCTTGCCTATGAGAAAATTTTCATAGAGACCAAATATTGTAGAAGGTTAGCAACCATAGGTCAATGTATGGCCTTCAACAAAGAGTAAAACCCATACCACAATGCAAGATATACATGACCAGAACTAACAAATATAAAACAATTCAAACAAGATTTATATGATTTATGTAGAAAACAAATGTGATAAATGGTAACAAAGGACAACAACAGAATTACAGGCTCCTGTCTTAGCATACTTTATTGATCCTGTCTTAGCATACTTTATTGATATTGCTGATAATGCATTGTAATGATACATTAGGTAAAATGATGAAGCAATTTTATCACAGGACTGCATGATACCATAAGGGAAAAGAATGAAGTCTATTAAACTATTCAAAACATATTTAGTTTAGTTTAATTGATGGTTATTTTCTTAACACCCTGTGGCAAGAATTTCAAGCATGCTTTGTTGGAATTGGAAAGAAATATTTGCAATGCAGCAGTTCACTTATGGACCCCTAAAAGAAAGAGTTGTGGCAAGAGTCTTTTTAGCATGAAGACAGCATTGTGCTTGGCGTACATGAGGAAACTGATTTAGCATCCATGTTCTGACTGGACATCCTGATCCATGAACTAAGCCAAACAGATGACCCCTTAGGATAGATGTTACTGCAGAACAGGAAAAGTCCAATGACTCCATGTGACCATATTTCTAAATCTTAGCCAACTTTAGGGGATCTTTTTGGAATATTTCATCCTGTGCAGAGTTCTTTAGATCGACCCTTTGATGGGCCCAACCAAAAACTATCAAATTGGTATTTGCTTCAACCAAGCAAACAGCATTTATGGTCAGCTTTAAGTTTTCATAATAACTTAAGCTGTGTTTCTAAGATATAACAAGGAATAAGTCAACTATTTTGGTGCATAAAATAATTGTTAGGTGAGCATGTCTTTCTGACAGGGTTCACAGGAGTTTGATCACATATTCATGGATCATAAATAAGGTTAATATTATGTGATACCTGTAGCATGATGTTGATATTTAAGACTTTCCAGCATAACTGATCATGTTCAATTATAATCATAATCAGTAAATAAGTTTAGGCATTTCAGTGTACAGCTATGTACTTGTTTTGTATCTCTCTTTCAAGATGAAACTCTTGAATGGTACATGTCAAATTCTTCAAACTCAAACATTAATCTATATATTTAAGACCCATATTATAAAGTATAAAGTTTCAAAAGATTTGATAAATCTACTTTGACACACAATTATGTAAACAATGGGCAAATGAACATGTGCCCCATCATATAACTTTCATCTTTGAGGCATGGGTATAAAAAAGACTGCTGTAACAATAGTTGTACATTGTATTCTTATAATTAAAAACTTTTCTTCTCATTACATATAAGGCTCAACTCTACCTCATTCAAAATATATGCTTTTGGAATAAAGCATTACTGTATTATATGTAAATATGATTTTTTTCCAATAGAAATCAGAAGATGAGTTTATGAGTGCCAATGAGACAACTCTCCATCCAAGTCACCATTTGTAAAAAAACAACCATTAAAGGTCAAAGTATGGTCTTTAACACAAAGCCTGGACTCAGACAGAACAGCAAGCTATAAAGGGCCTCAACAATGACTAGTATAAAACATTCAAACAGGAAAACCAATCCTTGATTAAGAAAAAGTATAAAATTCATGTTGTGAAGTATTTTATTTTAAAACATATAATAGACCATACAGTCTGACAGTATTTGTTTTTATGTATTGTACTTTACTCTTCTGACACTTTAATAACATTATTTTGAAACACCATTATTCTTTTTTCAGTCCCAATTGTTTAATGTCACAATAACCTTTTCTATCTATCTTGTTGCTATCACAAATCAGCCTTTAGGTTGCTAGATGTAGCTCTTTGTCTCATAGCGTTAATACATCTTTACTTGATATCCTGGAAACAATACTGTCTAGTAATTTACTCACTACTAATTCCTCATCTGGTATTTTGTAAATCTGAAAGAAACAAATTCACATTCATTTTAATTACTGTAGTTGACTGTATCGAAACAGAAAAAGTAATATGGTAAATTTTTTTTGTTAAATACTTGAAAAGACATGTGCCTGTCTGAAGTCAGTAAACTCTTCAATGGTTGTCTTTTGTTATCTTGTATCATTTTGGTTTTGTCCTCTCGTAAATTTGGTGTTGATGGTAGATATATGACTATCTGTATTAAATTTATTTACTTTTTACTTTCCTAGTTACTAGTGTTAATTTAGTGCTGTACATTCTGTATTGAAACTTGTCAATTGTTGAAGTAGATATGTTGAGTCCTAGTCAACTTTAGATTTTTCAGTCATTGAGTTGCTGTCTCACTGATCGATTCCACATACATTTTTATTCACATATGGTATATTTTGATTGATATTCTACAATAAACATCTATATTACGAAGCTCAATAAAAGTGTCTGAAAGATGAAAGTTAGGTCTGATAGGACAACCAAAATGATGCATAAGTATTTTGTATCATAAGCTTGATAATAGAATTGTAAGATTGGATGTCATGGATATTTTGGTTTATTGCACCAAAATGGTGGTCTGAATTTTTGACTTTATAGCATATGAATACAGTACTGCAACTATTCAAATTACTAAAACTTAATTTTAATTGTTTCTGTCCACCTTTTGCAATTAATTCAAAATTCTGATCCGAAATTGCAGTTTGTTTCATCAAACAAAACTTTTCAACTGGTCAGAACTTCAACCAGTTGCAAATCAGTTACAACCAATTTACTGTAATAGTATGTAATTTTACCTTCTGTATTGGCTTTGTTTCTGTCAAATGTATAACATCTTGCGCATCACTTAATTCTCCTTTTACACATTTACATATTGCTGACATGGTACTGCCATCTATGTCGTCTGCAACAACTACCATTACACTAGTTTCATTATCTGCTAAACCAAACTTCCGAAAAGAATCTGATATCTGTACAAAATAGGACATAATTGAATGAAATCAACTTTAATTACATATCACATAAAAACACACCAAATTGTTTTTAAATTCTTGTTATCCAAGTAATGACATGAGGAGGTAGGATTTTGTATTTCTTAGTTGTATAGTATGTCTGAAAACTTTTACAGATGAACAAACGCTGTAAACAGCAAAAACAATTGGCATTAAGATCAAGAAAAATGTAAGTATAGCTGAAAGCATCATTTGAATCCATATTTGAGGAATAATGAGTTATTGTTTATAAATGGGGTATTTTTTTTAACAAACTGCTGAACAACTTTAGCATTGTGCCTATCTTGTGAACTATATTATAACAGTTCAACAACAATTGTAAACAGCAAAATTGTTCATCAATGCAAGATATACAATTACATTTGTAAGTCCCGATTGGTAATAAGATTTTGTACATAACACTAGTATTTCCTAATTAATTTTTAGATAAATAAAAATATGGTTCAACTACATTTTTCAATGACATAATAATATTATTATGTTAGCCTTTACTTTTGTCTTTTTACTTAAATATGTTTGCATAATTACATTTTTAGTTGGTGATAGACAAAATAAGATTTCTGAATGAACATTCTTTGTAATCATCTTATTCTGTCTGTTCAAATGAATGGCTCTGTTTGCTGCTACAATTACTTGGAAAGGATCGCAAATCTACAAAATAAAAGCAATCTTTTAATACTATAATTATAATGTCTCTGCGTTATATCAATTGATTTTTTTCGGTAAGGATCAGGATCAAGATTTTTTTTTTTTATATGTCATGATAGCTACTGAAAAAAGTGACTTTTAGTCACATTGTATCCCTGCTCGAAAGTTGTATGTAAAAGCCAATATTTATAGTTGGATTTTCTAGAAATGTTAAGTTTGTAACTCTAATGGGCCACAAAGATTGACAAAGTGAGGAAAATAATTATGCTTTGAATTAAGACAAAAGATATCTGCCATGATCTTGGACCTGTTGCTTTCCAAAGAAATTGACAGAACCATATGGTAAAAGGAATTGAAGAAAAAGATACTATTGTGGCCTGCCTACCACAGCATGTGCAACTCATTACAGGAGTTGACCAAAGTGCGTCATGCACTTGATGTTTATCATGATCTTATTATGGCTTGGAGCTTTAGGCTACATATTTACCACAAGCTATAGCAATTGGAAAAGATATTGGCATACAAGGCCAACCCATGGTAAAATCAAGATAAACTTAAGCCTTTACAATATTTTTTTTCAATTATAATAGGACAAAGACAGCAATTCTAGTGATCAAAGCGCTCTATGTTTAATGTTCCTGTACTTGAATATACATGTACTATTATTATAACATTGAAACGAAGAAATTTGAATGATAAGTTGTTTTTAAACACAATAAAATACTAAAAATAGTTTTTCTACATAAGGCAAATGTTAAGGGTGTTTTTCTTAAATTTAATCTCAGATGACATTTCAGCACATAACACAAGAATGTAATCATCTCACATGAATGCTATCAAAGATTGAAGTTTAGATGACATTTCAGCACATAACACAAGAATGTAATCATCTCACATGAATGCTATCAAAGATTGAAGTTTAAAAATATTTGAAAAAAAACCCTGGTGTCTATATGTTACATGAAAGCCACAATAACAGGGTGAATTTGTATAAAGTCAATCAACCTTAATTATTGTAAATGGGAATCTGCAACACTTGAACTTTGTAGCACTTTTCCTTTTTGGAATTAGAAATTTGTAACAGGAACCTTTAAGATGTCCAGTTATTGCGGACAAGGTGTATCGAGCTATATAAGAGGGGCGTAAAAAGGGGAGGTGTATCTTCACAGGAGAACGTGAAATAAAATTGACATTTCACGATACATGAACAATTAAAAATGTCTTGCACGTTGATCTTTTTACCAATTTCACAAAACATGGTGAATAACGAACCTTTTTTTACAGCTGCATGTGAAATAAAAATAGCAAAACATGTTGCAAGAAAATAACCCATAACCACCCTCATATAAACTTCTACTGTAAATATTCCAGAACCTATTCAAATTTATGTTAACTTGCCTGGTTGAAGCCTATGTACTGACAGACACGAAGAAAGTGACTGAATGTGTTAATTTTGAATTCTTACAAGTTAATTACACCCATCTTAAATTCATCTAGCATACCATTGATGGCTTCAATAAAGCTGCTTCAAATGTACCATTCATCACGTTTTGTCTTACTTCTTTGGCATTTTCAACGTTTCTAAAGAGAGCAAGAGAAATAGTCGAATCCATGTAAAACTCATTCTTTAAGACTCGTATTGACATTTTGAAATTAAGAGAAAACGACGTGTTATTCGTCTAAACTTGAAGCAATACAAAAATTCGAGTCAATTTCTACTTTTATTTTTGACAGGAAATGAAAGTTTTTCTTACCTTCAGATGTGGGAGAGCTCCCCGCATGCGTAGAATTCATATTCAACGTGGAATAGAAGAACTTCCTGTCGGGTTAATATAATTTTCAGGAAAAATGCATATGCTTAGGCGTGATAAGAAAGAAGAGGAAGAAGGTAATTTTTAATTACTGACGATATCATCATCATTTACCAATAATTAGGGGACTGAGCCCGGGTTACGGGTAGCTGCGGAACCGTAACTCTAATGGTTCCTTTTTTTTTGAGTTTGCTAACCATAGTTGGGACCATACAGTCAGTGGCGGATCCATAAGGGTTGCACTAATGACAGGACGATTGCCCGGATAGTGACAGGACGGTTGACTGGATGAGATATAAATAGTCATAACTTTTTTGTTATTCAGTAGATTTGTTTAATATTTGTAGACCTTAAAGATATTAAAATATATTTTATGAAAATCAAACAAAATAAGTGAAAAAAAATATTTATAAGCAAATAAAGTTGACCGGACGGTATTCACACTCGCCGTTAAACGCTATACATATATTAAACTGGTCGGCAACAAGTGTTAATATCTCTTTTGTTGGTTACAATATTTGTCACAAAAATTCCGGAATCTGTGAGAATAATAAATATTAGATACGAAAATATAAATTTATAGTAAAAAAAAATGTTTTTCTCCATAAAAAGTTGACCGGACGGTATTCACATTCGCCAATATATGCTTTAAATATATTGAAATGATCAACACAAATGTTAATATCTCTTTTGTTTTACAATATTCGTTCATGAAATTCTGGAATCTATGAGATTTATAAATATTTTATACGAAAATATAAACTTTATGATAAACAAAAATGTTTTTCTGCCAAAAAAAATAATTGGACGGTGTTGTGTGTGACATTCGCCGATGTACACGTTGATTATACATGTATGTTAATAAAAAAAAATAATTAAGGATTAACAATATTTAAGCAGCTGATTTAAGTCATGAAACTGGAGAAATCTGCGACATCAATAAATATATGATATGTAAATATAAACTTTCTTGAAAAAAAAATGACCGGACTGAGGTTCCAAGGGTAGGGACATTCAAATAATTGTGCCTCCTAAGAGTCCGCGAAACTCTCAGGATTCACGATTTTGCGTAATATTTGTTCATAGTTTCTGGGTCGGGGTCTTGACGGCCGCCAGATCCCTCACCAAATGGCGAATATATCTTGCCTCACTTTTAAAAGAATCTAGTTAAGCCCCTGGATACAGTAGAAACGAATTCAATAGTAATCAAATTTCGAATGCTTTCGAAGAGAAAATGAAAGACTATAAGGTGATTTTTTTTTATAACTGAATTTAAATATAGTGACAGACTAGTTAGTGACAGTGCAGTATTATACTAAAGTAACTTTGTGTTCGATGCCCGTGCAAGGTAATCTGTGTCTTTTATTTTCTATCATAAAGGGTCAGAACACGACTTAATACAAGTTTACTCCTTCAATGTTATAGGTCTTATTGCAATACATTGTTGTTATTTTTTCAAATGATTTGATACCAGGAGATTGGTGATCTCACTTTAATTTAATCCATGTCAGACAGCTATCTAGTTTTATCTGAGATTTTGTATTGTTTAATAAAACGTGCATGCAATTCACTGTAATCTTTGATTGGATTCTAATTGCCAACTTGATTATATAAGTTAATTCAATTAATGTCTCAGGTGTGAAAACTTAAATGACATGATTATTGGCTTGATTGGTGATTACGACAGGTGTCAAAATTAGATAGTAATCTTAATTAAATAATAAATATTTTAAATATCAGGTCTTCTAGTGTGCTGGTGAACTTACTCAGGTCAACATTTTGGGCTCAAAGTTTTTATTATAAAGTGTATATTTATAGAGTTCACAGATTCCTTAATTTCATGGATAGATATTTAACATGTGTCGATCAGTACAATATATTTAAAGCATATATGGGCAAATGTGAATTCCGTCTGGTCAACTTTATTTGCTCAAAAATATTTTTTTTACTATAAATTTAATATTTTCTTATAACATATTTATAAATCTCCAAAATTTCTTAATTTCATCAGAGACATTATATGTCTCTGATTTCATGGACAAATATGGTAAAACAAAAGAGATATTAACATTTTTGTCGATCATTTCAATATATTTAAAGCATATATATCGGCGAATGTGAATTCCGTCTGGTCAACTTTTTTTGAAGAAAAACATTTTTATGTACTATAAAGTTTATATTTTCATATCAAGTATTTATTGATCTCTTAGATTTCTTAGTTTGGTGTAAAAATATTGTAAAACAAATAAGACATAACACTTTTTTTTATCAGTTCAATATAATTAACGCGTACATCGGCGAATGTGAATACCGTCCGGTCAACTTTTTATGGAGAAAAACATTTTTTTTTATTTTTTTACTTTGAAATTTATATTTTCGTATCTAATATTTATTATTCTCACAGATTCCGGAATTTTGTTGACAAATATTGTAAAACAAAAGAGATATTAACACTTGTTGCCGACCAGTTGAATATATGTATAGCGTTTAACGGCGAGTGTGAATACCGTCCGGTCAACTTTATATACTCAAAAATATTTTTTTCACTTTTTTTGTTTGATTTTCATAAAATATATTTTAATATCTTTAAGGTCTACAAATATTAAACAAATCTACTGAATAACAAAAAAGTTATGACTATTTATATCTCGTCCGGTCAACCGTCCTGTCACTATCCGGGCAATCGTCCTGTCATTAGTGCTTCCCGATCCATAACTTTTCCTAAGGGGAGGCCCGCTGACTGACCTAAGGGGGGCCCCGCTCCAGTCATGCTTCAATGATTCCCTATATAATCAACCTAATTTTTCCCACGAAAAGGGGGGGGGCTGCCCCCCCTCCTGGATCCGCCTATGGCAGTGGCTGATCAAGAACTTTTCCTAAAGGGGGGGGGGGGCTCCAGTCACGCTTCAGTGATTCCCTATATAAGCAACCAAATTTTTTCCCAAAAAGGGGGGCCCCGGGCCCCCCCCCTAAATCCGCCTCTGGGGGCACTGACTGACCTAAGGAGGGGCCCGCTCCAGTCATGCTTCAATGATTCCTTATATAATCAACCAAATTTTTCCAACGAAAGGGGGGGCTGCCCCCCCTTTACCCTGGATCTGTCTATGCCATAGATGTACAACTACAACCACAGGCACTTGTTTGGGAAGGTTGACTATCCATATTACATATCCCTATTCCATGGATAGAAACAAGTGCCTGTTGTACATCAGGTTGGGAACAAACCCTCTATATGGTAATTATACCTGCATAGAGGGATAATCCTTCTATAGAGGGGTAAAATTATCCTTCTATAGAGGGATATTTTTGTTTAGACTGGATTTAAATCAATATAGGGCAGAATGGCATTCTCTACTTATTATGGCTGGAACAGTTGATGCACCAATTGATGTACTTAATTTAATATGCAAATGCCCAGTTTGATGCTTATCTAACTAAATATAAAATCTATTGTTCACCATGATTGAAAGCTGTGATGATCAGGTAAATTCTACTCACTTATGCCCCACTGAACATAATTTCTATTGTTAGATTTAAATGAAATTTAAAGGTCAACTATTCCTTTTGTTGTTGATCAGGTGTTCAGATAGGTTTACAATAGATTGCAAGTTTTGTCACTTTAGCAGAAAACTGGTTATCCCAATTTTTAGTAAAGTACATATGTTGATGCATATAATGCTAGAGATTATAGCCAATATAACTAGAAAATGTCATTCTGCCCTAATTTGCTTTAAATCCAGTGCAAGCAAAAATACCCCTCTATAGAGGGATAATTTTATCCCTCTAAAGAAGGATTATGCCTCTATAGAGGTATAATCACCATACAGGGGGTTTGTTCCCAACCTGTACATATAGGCCGAGTTCACTTGAAACTCTCAAGTTAACTTTTCTTTACTCGGGTTTCAACAATACGATTTTACTTGAACCACTTGAGTTAACCCCGCATACCCAGGTTCCAACCCTCACCGAACCAGGGTTAAACTCGAGAAACTCTTGAATGACGTCAAACCAATGTGAATATTTTATTTTTTATGCTTGGTCAGGGCCTTACCCTAGAGTTACTTAGAGTTGTTCCTAATATCAACTCTGGTGCGTTCACGTTAATAATCTATTAACTCTGAAGTTGATTGTAGAGTTTCAAGTGAACTCAGCCAGTGATAGTCAACCTTTCCGTAGCTAGAAACAAGGGCTTGCGGATAAGAATCAAACACCTGGTCAAATCGTGAGTTTGCTAAAATAGTCAGTCCTGACCAGGGATCTCCATGGATGAAAATTGAACCATGGAGGAACTTTCACCATTACAAACCGTGTCTACGCTGTACAGTGTAGCGCGATCGGAAGTATTTTATCACTCCATACAAGGAATGGTGAACATGCTAATTCATTGCTTATTTAAATTATATTTATTTGAATTTTCATTAGAGAATTAGAAGTATCAATATGTTCATTTATTGCCGTTTTTAACCATTCAAATGCCAAGTCTTCATGGTCCCCCCTTAGTCAAGAATGACCAAAAGCTGTCATGAAGGTCTCCATGTAGATTTCTTGTATTTTTGGTAATTGTTATGGGGGTTAAAAATCATATGATGTGGAGCTTATTTTTCATGGACACTGTCAAATTCAGAACCCATTACCGGTATGGCTGATTTGCAGCAACAACAAATTGTACGGGTTATGTAAAAGGTTAAAGAGATTTGTAAAGCAAATGAAAAGGGTTTTAATGACTTTATCTGACAAATTGATGCTGTGCAACATGCATCTTTCGAGTCTGAATAGAAACCGGAAACGCGGATGTATCAATTTGATTGTAATATACGAAATGAATTCGGAATTACGATACGATATTTCTTTACAGGAAATATTTATAAGTTTTTACTTCTACTAAACTTTTTAAGTAATTCTAAATTATCGTTACAGCAGTACTCGAGTTATTTGCGATGAAATAATATTTACTGTTTTGCGTCTTATTTTGTTCTTCTTAAAAAAAGGGGGATGCTGATTGCGTAAGTCAAAATAAAGCACGTGTTCGACTTGTTAAACTGTTTTCTTTGTAACTGGATTATTAATTTATTTATTTAATCTAAATTATCATAATCATTTGCTCAAACTTAGTTGATTAATTCGACAAATGGATCGTCTATCCTCAGATAGTATTCTCCTGTCTGGTTTGTTGATCTACCTGTACAAGCTCAGGTACAAGTGATTAGCGATCTTAATCCGGATATCCCTCAGGCGTTAGAACTGTGTTGGATTATAACATAAAAAGCCTAAGGGTTATGCAATTACATGCATTTGATTATAATTGATAAAAAAAATGGTGTCGGGCTATAAAAAATGATGAAGTTTTGAACGATGGCGGAAGACAATTTAACGATGGCGCAAGACAATTTAACGATGGGGCAAGTCATTTGACGATGGCGCGAGACATTTGAACGATGGCGGGGCGCCATCGTTAAACAGGCCATGGAGATCCCTGCCTGACTGATAAAATGAGACTCAGACCAGTATGTTGAAAGCTGTTGGGGATCGTGATGACCCATGTCAAAACAACTGTTGCAGTGCCTATATCAGCACTTTTTATACGACCGCAAAATTTGAAAAAATTTTCGTCGTATATTGCTATCACGTTGGCGTCGTCGTCGTCGTCGTCGTCGTCGTCGTCGTCGTCGTCGTCGTCCGGCGTCCGAATACTTTTAGTTTTCGCACTCTAACTTTAGTAAAAGTGAATGGAAATCTATGAAATTTTAACACAAGGTTTATGACCACAAAAGGAAGGTTGGTATTGATTTTGGGAGTTTTGGTCCCAACATTTTAGGAATTAGGGGCCAAAAAGGGCCCAAATAAGCATTTTCTTGGTTTTCGCACTATAACTTTAGTTTAAGTTAATAGAAATCTATGAAATTTTGACACAAGGTTTATGACCACAAAAGAACGGTTGGGATTGATTTTGGGAGTTTAGGTTTCAACAGTTTAGGAATTAGGGGCCAAAAAAGGGCCCAAATAAGCATTATTCTTGGTGTTCGCACAATAACTTTAGTTTAAGTAAATAGAAATCAATGAAATTTAAACACAATGTTAATGACTACAAAAGGAAGGTTGGTATTGATTTTGGGAGTTTAGGTCCCAACAGTTTAGGAATTAGGGGCCAAAAAGGGACCCACATAAGCATTTTTCTTGGTTTTCGCACCATAACGTTAGTATAAGTAAATAGAAATCTATGAAATTTAAACACAAGGTTTATGACCATAAAAGGAAGGTTGGTATTGATTTTGGGAGTTTTGGTCCCAACAGAATAAGGGGCCCAAAGGGGCCAAAATTAAACTTTGTTTGATTTCATCAAAATTGAATAATTGGGGTTCTTTGATATGCTGAATCTAACTGTCATGACTGTGTATGTAGATTCTTAACTTTTGGTCCCGTTTTCAAATTGGTCTACATTAAGGTCCAAAGGGTCCAAAATTAAACTTAGTTTGATTTTGACAAAAAATGAATCAGTTAGGTTCTTTGATATGCTGAATCTAAAAATGTACTTAGAATCTTGATTATTGGCCCAGTTTTCAAGTTGGTCCAAATCGGGGTCCAAAATTAAACTTTGTTTGATTTCATCAAAAATTGAATAAATGGGGTTCTTTGATATACCAAATCTAACTGTGTATGTAGATTCTTCATTTTTGGTCCTGTTTTCAAATTGGTCTACACTAAAGTCCAAAGGGTCCAAAATTAAACTTAGTCTGATTTCAACAAAAATTGAAATCTTGGGGTTCTTTGATATGCTGAATCCAAAAATGTACTTAGATTTTTTATTATGGGCCCAGTTTTCAAGTTGGTCCAAATCAGGATCTAAAATTATTATATTAAGTATTGTGCAATAGCAAGTCTTTTCAATTGCACAGTATTGCGCAATGGCAAGAAATATCTAATTGCACAATATTGTGAAATAGCAAAATTTTTTTTAATTAGAGTTATCTTTCTTTGTCCAGAATAGTAAGCAAGAAATATCTAATTGCAAAATATTGTGCAATAGCAAGATTTTTTTTTAATTGGAGTTATCTTTCTTTGTCCAGAATCAACTTAAATCTTTGTTATATACAATATACAATGTATATTCACTTTTTACTACCAAGTTCTGATAAATTATAATAAATAACATTCAGTGATAACAAGCAGTTTTTTTTACATCTTAATATTTTATGATGTATTTAAATGAGTAGTTATTGTTGCAAACTCCATTAGAAATTTTAATTGAGATTAGTTTTGGAATAAGGGAAAGGGGGATGTGATTAAAAGAATTGGGTTCAATTTTTCTCATTTGAAATTTCATAAATAAAAAATAAAATTTCTTCAAACATTTTTATGCCCCACCTACGATAGTAGAGGGGCATTATGTTTTCTGGTCTGTGCGTTCGTCCGTCCGTCCGTCTGTCCGTTCGTTCGTTCGTCCGTTCGTTCGTCTGTCTGTCCCGCTTCAGGTCAAAGTTTTTGGTCAAGGTAGTTTTTGATGAAGTTTAAGTCCAATCGACTTCAAATTTAGTACACATGTCCCCTATGATATGATCTTTCTAATTTTAATGCCAAATTAGAGTTTTTACCCCAATTTCACGGTCCACTGAACATGGAAAATGATAGTGTGAGTGGGGCATTCGTGTACTGAGGACACATTCTTGTTTTGAGAGGATTAATATTCAACAGCATAGTGAATTGCTCTAAGAGAAAACAAAATTTTTAAGTTCATTAGAACACATTCATTCTGTGTCAGAAACCTATGCTGTGTCAACTATTTAATCACAATCCAAATTTAGAGCTGAATCCAGCTTGAATGTTGTGTCCATACTTGCCCCAACCGTTCAGGGTTCAACCTCTGCGGTCGTATAAAGCTACGCCCTGCGGAGCATCTGGTTTACATCAGCAATTACATTTAGATGTACAGCAACTATTCCACTTCCAGGATGTGTTTACATGTACATCGGTCATCAGATGTATCCTTAGCTAATTTACGGTACTGGTTTATTATAAACAAACCAAAGCGGCAAACTGCATGCAGCCTAGTAAATTTGTTCATGGAGGCAAACAATCTGTGATGTAACAATGAAAAAAGTGATTCAGATGATGAAATGGATAGTGAAGATGACTTTTAAAAGGAAAATTCAGAAGACCACAACTGGTCATTCATTGTTTAATTGCCTGTGACTGTGAAGAATAAATTTAATATAAATAAAGTTATTTTTTAAAGAATATGTTAGAAATTTTATTTCAAGATAAAATTGACAGATATGTTTCTCACATTTTACTTATTTTTTCAGGAGGAGGGAATCCATTTCATAATTTGGAGAAAAGTGTAGTATTACAAGAGGTAAGTTTATTGAGATGGTTATAATTTGTCAGATTTGTTCGTCTTATTTCTTACTGAGACCATCTTACATGCTAAAATGGAAAAGCAGAAAACTGTTGGTATGGTAAATTTTTATCAAAAGAAAAAGGCTATAAAACTACTATGTAACAAGTTGGACAAATGCAGAATGATACAAGTGCTTAATGTTATTCTTTTAGTTAAAAAACAACAAAACATGAAAATAAGGAGTTATGAAGAATTTTTGCCTAATAAATATGATTCACTATATATAGCTAGACCCAATACTTTTACTTGACATTTCATCCAGTATAAATCACACCTGATTGGACCAATATCTGATATATATTTTAAATAACTGATGAAATTGAAATGTTACATTTATTTTAAGTAAATTTTTTACATATGTTGAATATCTTTGTAATATTTATTATTTAACTATGTCTTGATATATTCTTTTCAGACAAGACTATTTAATGAAACACCAATAAATCCCAAAAAATGTGGACACATTCTGACGAAACTTTTATATCTCATCAACCAGGTAAGACATTGTCAAATATATCGATTGCAGTATATATCTAGCCATTTTGTATATATTGTACATTTTGTACTATGTATCCTTCAAAAGTTTTCTTTTTGAGGAAACTACAAACCAGAAAAGTCTTAAATTTTTAAGAACCCCTGATATATACAGGTAGATAAAAAACTTTAACATATCAATGTTTTCCTTAGAGGTTTAATGCATAGTTGTGACCCCTTGCATTAATTTTGGCTCAACCCTTTTAAATTTTGAGTTTTTAAATTTAAAAGCACCTCTTTTTTATATAGAAGTGTTATCTGCCTGGAAACGTTTCAAGGGTATATTCATCCCATTAAATACATTTCATGTTAGAAAAGAATTTATTTGGTTCAATCCGTTTATCAAAGTTGACAGAACGAGTATTTTTTACAGATCTTGGTACATGAAAGGCATACGGTTCATCAATGATATTGTAGATGATAAAGGCGAATTTTTGTCTCATGATGCTATTAATAAAAAATATAACCTGAATGTTACTTTTGTAGACATTCTATCTATTAAACTTGCTATACCACGTGACTGGAAGGATTTGTTATTACAACAACACATGTCGCCTAACAGCAACTCATTTGGTTTCGTTTTTGAGCATGAGAATAAAAAAATGCCTATCAGTAAATTATTCGCTAAAGATGTATATTCACTTTTTATCGATCGGGGAAGTGTTTCTCCTATTTCACAAAAAAGGTGGGAAGAAAGTTTTAATATAGAAATTAGTGACGAAAAGTGGAAAAATATTTTTTCACTAGCTTTTAAATGTACTATAGAAAGCAAACTACAAGCTTTCCAATATAAATTGTTACACAGAATAGTCTCACATAATTATCTTCTTGAAAAATATAAACTTTCATTAACCAATGAACGTGCCACTTGTAAAGAAATAGAAACTATAGAGCATAAATTTTTTGAATATACAGAAATAAAACGATTTTGGAGAGAATTTTCTAATTGGTGGTATTTAGTATTTGGAGTAAAAATATTTTTAAATAAAGACTGTAATTTTCGGTGTATTAAATTCTGATAACATAGTTTTAAATTATTGTATTCTACAGGCAAAGTATTACATCAACTGTGCTAAGAACACACAATTAGACAGACTGTTAATATCTGTGCAAGCGTTTCTTAAATTTTTGAAAAGAAGGCTGGAGATATTAGAATATTTATATCTTTCTAAAGACAAATACGAGTCATTTGTCGACAGATGGGGAGGATTTATGGAAGTTATTTAATTTAATTTATTTTTGATATGATCATATATATTTAATGTATTCCAAAGTATCCTTAAGAGATATCATATACTGAGTATTCACATCATTTACTTGTAATTTTTTTACTATGTCTTATTCGTAAAATATCAATAGTATAACAATGCCATAAAAATATCATGTTATTCACTTATGTATTGTAAAAATGTATGTATGCACTGTAGTTTGAACACCAAAAAGATCAATAAAAAATAAAAAAAAAACCTTTTAAATTCCTATTCTAAGCCCCCATTATTTAAAACTCATGATCACCATGCGTCTGGTTAATCCCTCATTCATTAAGTTAAGTTTGGTGACATTTATACATGCAGAGTTAAATTGTAAGTTAGCATTTTTTTTAAAAACAGCGTCAGTTAAGTACAAAGCAGGGCATTTTTTTTTTTGCCCCTGTCGAAGCGAAGGGGGCATTGAGTTTTACCCTTTTCCCTCCATACGTCTCAAAATTGGTTTCCGTATTTTAACTTTAGTATGCCTCAACCAAATTTTATGAAACTTATACTCAAGGCTTATTTCTGCAAAACACAGATCAAGTTTGAATTTGGGTGGCGTCACTTTTACTGTTTTAGAGTTATGCCCCTTTACAAATGAAAAAATTGCTGAATTTTTGGTGTCTGTTCTCTAACTTATTTTGGCCTGAAAAATTGTTTTGAAAGCACAATACTTAATACCACAAATACAGATCAAGTTTCAAATTTTGGTGCCGTTCTAGAGTTATGCCCCTTTACAAATGGAAAAATTATGAATTTTTGGTTGGTTCTCGAACTTAAGTTTGACTCAATTAAATGTTATGAAGCTTATAATTAATACTTATTACCACAAAATTCAGATCACTAACAAATTTGAGTAGCATGGGACACATTTTCCATTAATTTAATAATATTGTGACAAATCTGGACTTATTATTGTTATTATTTAACGTATTATTTATTGTATATGACATATATTTATTTGAATATTGCCGGGTGGTCAACTTCTCGGGTGTGCACAAACTGATAAATGCATTGACTTTCATACTCATGATTTAAACTATTTGTACTTTGCAAGCGATATAGGCCAGTTTTATATGTATATCTTGGTAATGTTTACCTATGAAATACTTGGATTATCCCGTCATATAGTGATTTATTTTGACAAATATCGTCGTGAGATTCAACTTGTTTACATCTGCCATATGACACCGTTCTGTACTTTCACTTTGCGATCTCATATTATTATTTGTTTCAGTTAACACTTTATCAATGCAGATAAATTGCGTATTTGTTATGTTTGTGCCTCCCTTTTCATTAACATTGTCTTTATTTATGAAAGAACAGGGTTTTCATTGATCTCATTTAAGCATTATATCTAATGCGTAAGGTTATGTAAATTACACCCAAGTTCATACGCCGTATCGAGAAAGGAATTTACTGTCCGTTTAAATATAGCATTATGTAGAAATGTCATTTTGGTTTTATTCGTTTTTAAATAAAATTCGGACAAGAAGGACAAAATGAGGACAACTCAATAATGAGTATTTATTTAGTAATAACGAAATCTGATTGTCTTCTTGAACGTTTCAAGCCAAAAGACGTAAGAAACGTTGCTTTTGATTGGACGATTAGATGTTTACTCTAACGTCATAGTAAGTGCCAAAACACATAAATAGGAGCCTGTAGACAGACATGTCATTCTGAATCAATCTCTTGAACCGTCAACTACCTTTTATATTGACCACCCGATTTATTGTTTTATTTGTTGAAAGATGAATGTGTATTTGATGTTTATTATATATTGAAAGAAAAACTGAGTCAAAATACGACTGAAATAAATACTATTGTTATGTATTACAAATCTTAGTGTTTCTTCACACTGCCGTCGATTCCACTCCTCCTGAATGATGGTTAAACAGTTTATAGTAACCCTAGGTTTGTTACAGTTTGGTGTCAGAAGTGGGATGACAAAAAATAATTGTCATCCAGTGATCGAATACCTCGCCTGTGAGATTTTTAAGTTTGATTAGAATATTAAATTTTCAACGATTTTAGTGAACTGGTAATAATTTTCAATGTCTGACGAATCTGATTCAGAAATCGAGTTTAATATGGATAAAAGTGAAACGGTGGAGAAAAATTATGAAGACTCTGAATTAAAAACAACAAAACAGGGACAAGGTGATATTGAAAGTGCATTTAATAACAACGTACGGGACGACATAGCTAGACAAAGAAATACAGTAGAGACGGAACGGAATTTTGAAGGTGAATCAGGTGTTTCGTATTTTGAAAATAATAGCGTTCAGGAACGAAAATGGGGAAATGCATCACGATTTTGCCGTGAACAGTTGACGATTGCTGGACATCCTGCTACAATTCGTCCAGATGCTTATAGTGGATCAGATGACTGGGAAGAATATTATTCGCATTTTCAAGATTGTGCAGAACTAGGCAGATGGAGCATGGAGGATAGAGTGTTGACACTTGCTGCAAGTTTAAAGGGCCCTGCACGAACTTTTTATATGAGCCTTCCTTCCCATGAACGCCGACCTTATAGTATACTTGTGCAACGCTTAGAAGAAAGATTCGGAAGTGCCCGTCAACAAAACAGATGGTTATCTCGTTTTGAAATGAGAAAGCGAAATTCCGGTGAAACAGTTGCTGCTCTCGGTGATGACCTCCGCCAGATGGTACAAAAAGTTTATTGTAATTTAGATTCATTGGCACAAGAAGTGTTGGCGCTCAATCAGTTATACAAGTCGATTCCTATAGAAATGAAATGTCGATGTGTAGATCGAGAATGTAAAACGGTCGCTGACGCTGTAGATATAATTGAAAGATATGAGGCTCTTTTAGGGGAGTCAAGTCAAAAGAAAACTAGTGTCCGCTTTGCTTCTTGTGAAAATTATAGTGAAAATAGATTAGATATGGAATGGCAAAATAATGGTGACCAAAATGTCAGATTAATTTCCCAACAGCCAAATAATGACAGAACCATTCAAATGCATTTAAGTAGAATGGATAAGTTAGAAAATCAGATTCGGAATACGAACAACCGATCCAACTTTAGATTTTGCCACAAAAATTACCAAAATGGGGGCAATACACAGAATCAAAGGACCTGCTTCATTTGTGACTCGCCTGATCATTTTTATAGACAATGTTCTATGTCTAATGGTCATGAATTTAGGGAGAATAAACCCCCGAATTCACAGAATTTTAGAAATTTCAGACCAAATACAACTATGGAAACGGTTCAGGGAGACACCCTTCCGTTTATTCAATAGGTCGGGAGTTGACGGTTACAGAAGTCGTATTTTATGTTAATTAAATGATTTTAAAGATGTTGGAAATGAAATTCAGACTCAAATTATAAATAGCAGAATAAATCAAATAGGGGGTCAAGAAAAATAACAGATAATGGATTGTATATGCATGGTTCAGTTTATGGACAAACATAAGAGAACTCTGGCAAAATATGTTTTATGAAAATAATGTGATTATTTGTGATATTACCGTGATAAAATTTTAGAACAAGATTTATTATTTAAATTCGTGCAGTACCAGTAAATTACGGAATATTGAAGTGACTAAGAAACCAGGAAAAGTATTTCACATAGATAGACTCGCAGAATATAATGGAAACGATATCACAAAATGGTTCAAAGTGATAAAAGAAAGTGTCTCATAATATAGCAAGAAGTAAAGTTAAAACCAAAGAAGAGGACAAGGCGCCATTCAAAATTTATTGTGCTTGTGTGTTTAAATGTGTATCACTCGTTATTTTTTATTTTTTTATGAATAAGATTATTCATGTGTTGAGATATAGTGTATATGAAGAAGTATTGGTGCAGTGTTGTGAATGCATCCAGTTGTTATGTGATATTTCTAGAAACGTAGCCCAGATTTGCCTATTGGGACTGATCACCCCAGAGTTGGTTGAAAAGAGGGGGTTTTCTAGAAAATTTGGTGGAATATTGTGATATTTCCAAGGTAGTTAATAATTATAGTTGCAGCGTCAACAGAAATTATTATTTGATGTTAAAGTGATACTGTGTTTTTGTAGATAAGTTGAAGAAATTCGTGAATGGCTCTAGTGTTTCTCTATGGTTTTTAAAATGTGTCCGATGTCTTATCAGAAATTGTTGAGTGTAATTGAAAATTATCTACAGATGACAGAAAGATGATTTCCCTGAAGACACAGAAGTATGGATGATATAATTAAACAGTGTGAATATATTCCATTAAAGACTAAAGAACACAGAGACTAAGTAAACAAAAATAAAAGTACTGGTATACTGTTACCTCCAGAAAATACAGGAGTATTTTAAGACTTGGGTGGGGGAAATTGTGACAAATCTGGACTTATTATTGTTATTATTTAACGTATTATTTATTGTATATGACATATATTTATTTGAATATTGCCGGGTGGTCAACTTCTCGGGTGTGCACAAACTGATAAATGCATTGACTTTCATACTCATGATTTAAACTATTTGTACTTTGCAAGCGATATAGGCCAGTTTTATATGTATATCTTGGTAATGTTTACCTATGAAATACTTGGATTATCCCGTCATATAGTGATTTATTTTGACAAATATCGTCGTGAGATTCAACTTGTTTACATCTGCCATATGACACCGTTCTGTACTTTCACTTTGCGATCTCATATTATTATTTGTTTCAGTTAACACTTTATCAATGCAGATAAATTGCGTATTTGTTATGTTTGTGCCTCCCTTTTCATTAACATTGTCTTTATTTATGAAAGAACAGGGTTTTCATTGATCTCATTTAAGCATTATATCTAATGCGTAAGGTTATGTAAATTACACCCAAGTTCATACGCCGTATCGAGAAAGGAATTTACTGTCCGTTTAAATATAGCATTATGTAGAAATGTCATTTTGGTTTTATTCGTTTTTAAATAAAATTCGGACAAGAAGGACAAAATGAGGACAACTCAATAATGAGTATTTATTTAGTAATAACGAAATCTGATTGTCTTCTTGAACGTTTCAAGCCAAAAGACGTAAGAAACGTTGCTTTTGATTGGACGATTAGATGTTTACTCTAACGTCATAGTAAGTGCCAAAACACATAAATAGGAGCCTGTAGACAGACATGTCATTCTGAATCAATCTCTTGAACCGTCAACTACCTTTTATATTGACCACCCGATTTATTGTTTTATTTGTTGAAAGATGAATGTGTATTTGATGTTTATTATATATTGAAAGAAAAACTGAGTCAAAATACGACTGAAATAAATACTATTGTTATGTATTACAAATCTTAGTGTTTCTTCACACTGCCGTCGATTCCACTCCTCCTGAATGATGGTTAAACAGTTTATAGTAACCCTAGGTTTGTTACAATATATCATCTTGAATATGCATGTAATATTTGCCACAGAACATACAACAGCCATCAATTAATGTTTGTTTTTGACAGGGAGAAAGTATTGGTACAACAGAAGCCACAGAAGCATTCTTTGCTATGACCAAGTTATTTCAAGCCAAAGATGTAAGTTATACATGTAGAAGCAGACTGGAAGTGTGAAGATCATATACATATGATTTTATATTTCAGGAAAGTTCTTTTGTCTAAGATGGTAGGAAAATGTATGGAAAGCAAACAAGCAGTCATAAAAAATGATATTTTGCATTTGTTCGATTGCCATTTGCAAATAACAGACATTGAAATAGCAACTAATGAATCAATAGACTATACATTGCAATCACATTAAGATAAGATTAAAAGTATGATTAAATTGTTTTTGCAGGAATCATCAGATTAAAAATGAAAAATATAAGATGAAATATCATAGTTGATGTATACTCCTGAGTTTTAATGTTATTTTTTGTTCTTCTGTAGCCTGTATTAAGAAGACTGGTCTATCTTGGAATCAAAGAAATGTCCAAAATAGCAAATGATGTCATCATTGTTACTAGCAGGTAAATTTGATGGAAATTGGGATTCAGGAAGTTTTCAAAACATTTTCTATTTATGTCTTTCTTAGAGACCTCTACTTTGCCAGTGCTTACTAAATGTATGGGTACTTTCATGAAACAGAATATTTTATCTAGAAATGAACTATTGGTGAGATCATATCTTTTGTTTGGTTCTCAAGTCAGCAAACCGCCATCATTCAACTTTTTTTTTTAAATGGAATACCATGAATATACTCTGAACAGTAAAAAGTTGAATACACCTTAATCTTATTTGAGAAGTTTTGTAAAGAATCTTAAACAAATCCTTTTCAACTTATATACACAGAAAAGAATTTTATTTCATTAAAAATGTAACCTTCTCAAAGTTTAGAATAATGAGGAGTATTTATTTTCCTTAACAGTTTGATGAAAGACATGACTGGAAAAGATGATCAGTTCAGAGGACCAGCCATAAGAGCTCTTTGTTCTATTACTGACGTAAGTATTCTAATGCAAAGCTATTTATTACAACTCTTCTGTTTAGTAACTGACATGATTCTACTTGTACAGAGCTTGACTGATAAATAATGTTCAGAATTTAATTCCAGAGTTAAAGCATTCAAGGTCAGGTTTAACAGGGCTCACACTACTTCAGAATTATAGGGAGAAGTGACTTCTCTTTTTGAAACTGATAGGGAGAAGTGGTGAGATTTAAAAGAGAAGTGCTCATTCGCGCGGGTGCGCTACAATGTTTGGATTTTACAATAGTATAAAGGGCCATATGTAAATAATGTTCTTTTTATGTTGTTCAATTCATGAGTAAAAAATTACAATTAAAGTAACATTTGAAATTAAAAGTTGTTTAAGTTTTACTAAGGTTCTTGTGAGAAACTACCAACTAAATATCTAGCACTAAAAAAAATAATTTTATTTTAAAAAATGTAAAGAAATTATATCAATTACAATTTAATTAAAAATTATCTTGTGTATGAAATTCAGTGTTTCTCATAAAAAAAATATAAAAGTTATTAAGCTGGGCCATAATATATTGATATTAGTATAATAGTCTCAGAGTTAAGCAACTTTAATCAATAGTTTGAAACATTCATAAAAAATATAGGGAATTATATACACCAATCAATTAGATGTATCCAAAAGACTCTTAATGCGTGTGGGATGCGTAATTTTTCCCTTTGGGATCAATATTCTTCTGTCAGCTGTTCCATCCGTGCGTCCGTAGTAATTATTGTAAAAGTACGGATTTCGGTCATAGCTGGTCCGGTTCAGATCTGTAGTTTAGAAATCGGTCAATGGCGGACGAATGCAAGAAAATTTACAAAAATAAACGATGTTTGACAAGTTATTTGGAAAGGAACATGACGGTTTAAATGCAATAAATGGATTAAACATTTACTGGAGGCAACTTTTATCACGTTTAAATGAAGTAACAAACTTATTTTGCCGCCGAAATTTAGGTTGATGTACGTTTTCGAGTAACAAGCACCGGAACTTGCGAAAATGCACGAAGTGATAAAAAGTTGTAGTTTTATCAAATAACCTGATACACACTGCGAAGACAATGCTTCAACCTCTTTTCTAAAGATAATGAATAGTTTATGTCTGAATTTCTTTAATTATCACTAAAAAATTGATGTTTCATCAACTTGGTAAAAATTGAAAATGTCCGATGACGGAAGCGACTGAAAGCGACTTTCGTCAGGAACAGGGCGACTTGTTTTCGCTTTTGGGGGTCGGGGAAAGCGAAGTGACGGTCGGGAGGGCGACTTCTTCGCCCAAGTCGCCTGGTAGCGTGAGCCCTGGTTTAAACACACCATACCTAAGCCTTATATAAACCACAGAATAGTTTTAAAGTTCAGCTAAAAGCTATTATAATTCCTTCTCATCATGATGAAAATCAAATGTAGCTTTGTTAAAATATGCTGTCAAAGTACAAATATATTAAATTGAACATTAGTAGTTTCTGTACATCAGTATAAAGAGGTATACATTGAAAAGACGACGAACCATACATCTAAAAAACAAAAGATCAATATGTGATTTAAATATGTCAAGTTAAGTGATGTAAGATTTGTAATATTTCCATTTCAGAATACCATGTTACAAAGTATAGAGAGATATATGAAACAAGCCATTGTAGACAAGAACCATGCAGTGTCTAGTGCAGCATTAGTGTCTTCTCTGGTTAGTCTTATAGTTCATATTTTTTATATCAAGCAAACAAAAAAAGCTCAAGAGTAAATGGTCACATTTTCTACCTTTTTTGTTGTTTGTAGTATAGTTCCTTTTTTTTGCAATGATTGATTTGATTGGTAAATGATGTATCTTGTTTTAACACTCAGTAGGTTTTTTTGTTGTTGTATATTTCACCTTGATGATTAAACATTGAAAATTAGTTTCATAAAATGATAATTTTATCTATATTTACCTCCTATTTATACTCTCCTTAAACCATGGAGGTTTCCATAGACATCACAATATAAACAGCTTTAATACAGGAATTATACATATTTAAACTCTATATTTTTTAGCATTTAAGTAAAGGAAGTCAGGATGTTATAAAGAGATGGGTTAATGAAGCACAAGAGGCTGTATCAAGTGATAATATCATGGTCCAGGTAAGGAAACAGATTAAAACAATCTTTTTAGGGTCAACATTTTCTAAGGAGTCAAAATATGTAGGTCGGAGAAATAAGACCTGTTCAAAATTTTACATTGGCAATCTTCACCATTATTATACCCCCGCTTTAAAAAAGGGGGGGTATACTGTTTTACCTCTGTCTGTCAGTCCGTCCGTCAGTCTGTCCGTCCATCAGTCCGTCAGTCAGTCCGTCCCACGAAACTTCGTCACATTTTTCTCAGGAACTACACATCCACCCTTTCTGTAATTTGGTATCAACATTTATATATGTCAGCCATACCGTGTGATGCATTTTCAGATTCATCACTTGACAACTTTCTGTTTACCGAACACTTGTATGATTTTACACATGATAGCCAAGTTGAAAATTTTCGTCACATTTTTCTCAGGAACTACAATACAAGGATTTCTGTAATTTGGTTTCAGGATTTATATAAGTCAGCTATACCGTGTGATGCGTTTTCAGATTCATCACTCGACAACTTCCTGTTTACCGAACACTTGTATGATTTTACACATGATAGCCAAGTTGAAAATTTTCGTCACATTTTTCTCAGGAACTACAATACAAGGATTTCTGAAATTTGGTTTCAGGATTAATATAAGTCAGCTATACCGTGTGATACGTTTTCAGATTCATCACTCAACAACTTCCTGTTTACCGAACACTTGTATGATTTTACACATGATAGCCAAGTTGAAAATTTTTGTCACATTTTTCTCAGGAACTACAATACAAGGATTTCTGAAATTTGGTTTCAGGATTTATATAAGTCAGCTATACCGTGTGATGCGTTTTCAGATTCATCACTCGACAACTTCCTGTTTACCGAACACTTGCATATTTTTACACTATTAATATTATCCACTTGCGGCGGGGGTATCATCAGTGAGCAGTAGCTCGCAGTTTCACTTGTTTTAGCTGTATAAATTGACCAAAAACAAGAAAGTCTATTTAATGTGAAATGAAATTGTCAGTAGGCATATGACTTTTTCTTAAATATACCTGATCTTAATAAAGTTTACTTACTATATGTTTGTCTGTATTTTTTCTCGACGCACCAGAATCAAAATTAAGATCTTTGACTACGAGATTATTTTGCATTTATGTATGACAAATTTGAAAACTCTTGAGAGTGTGTACAGTATTGAAATGAAAAAGTACAGGGATAGAATATGCTTCTCTAATGATTTCAAGTGTAATTTTTCTCAATCGTCAACAAATATTGGATTAATGTATTTGTTTATTTTCAGTACCATGCATTAGGCTTGTTGTACCACATTAGAAAGTATGACAGACTCGCTGTAACCAAACTGGTCAGCAAATTCAGTAAACATTCACTCAAGTCACCATATGCCTACTGTTTGCTCGTAAGTATTAAAGTTTTTTTAGCTTTGGTCCTCTTTTAGTTAAATTTTGTTCGTATGAAGACAATGATCTGTTTTTAAAACATGATTATTTCATGTATATATTCAACTAATTTATATCAGTTTTGCTTTTTGAACTTGACATGTTTATTACCTTTTTGGTCAAACTATTTGCAAGTTATTTTTGTTGTTGTTTATATGTAGCAGTCATTGATAACCCTAAGAAAAATAAGAAGATGTTGCAGAAAATGTAAATGTTCCAATGTATCTCCATATCTAATCAAAAATTCCTACTATTGCATATTGTGTGCAATAAATTTTATCTGTAAATTTATTGTTGATAAGAAAAAAATATGTGTATATTGTAGATTAGGATTGCCAGTAAACTGATGGAAGAAGAAGGTGCAGGGTAAGTCCATGAATAAAAGCCATACATCCTAGCAACAACATACCACCAACACAAAAAAAACCACAAACAAAAGTTTCATTCATCTTCACTTCACATTTGCTCTTAAATGAAAATAATATTATAGATTAATGTCAATACTTCAATTTCTCAAGTGAGTACATAATTACTGGAAAAAGTATTTTAGTAAAAATGGACAATGTACCATAAAGTTACAGTGACTTGACTGTTAGTGTTGCTATCCACCAATTGCAACTCATTCAAAATTTTGACCAAATTGCAATTTGTTTTATAAAATCAAATTGTTCAACTGGTCAGAATATTGAACAAATTATTCAGTCAAAATGTGAAAGTGCAAGGTGATAAAATAAAATATACTTACAATCCTATAAGACTTTAACTCCACTTTATTGATGGTATTACTAAATCAGTCTATCAATCTGTATAGTTATATTATAGCCATTACCATACTAAAGGTGAACTGTTATATTTTTAATTAGTATAAAAATGTCCAAACTAAGCTTTTATATAGTTTTTCTTTCGAAAAGTATTCTATATTCATAAGAATCACACATTATGTGAATAAAAACATTTCATATTCAGTAAAATATTTGTGAAATTGCAATATGTTTGTAGGAAGGGGAGATAATCTTTTTTGGTTTCAAAAAATCTTTATTCAAAAGAATAGTATTTTAGGTTATCTCCACAAGGAAACTTATCAATAGCATATTGTTATTTCACACATATTTTACTGAATATATGATGTATTATTTTAAATGATATATGATTCTTATAAATATAAAATCCTTTTTGTTTTTAATTGCTATAAAAATGTCCAAACTAAGCTTTTATATAGTTTTTCTTTTGAAAAGGATTTTATATTTATAAGAATCATATATCATTTAAAATAATACATCATATATTCAGTAAAATATGTGTGAAATAACAATATGCTATTGATAAGTTTCCTTGTGGAGATAACCTAAAATACTATTCTTTTGAATAAAGATTTTTTGAAACCAAAAAAGATTATCTCCCCTTCCTACAAACATATTGCAATTTCACAAATATTTTACTGAATATGAAATGTTTTTATTCACATAATGTGTGATTCTTATGAATATAGAATACTTTTCGAAAGAAAAACTATATAAAAGCTTAGTTTGGACATTTTTATAGCAATTAAAAATAAAACAGTTCACCTTTAGTATGGTAATGGCTATAATATAACTATACAGATTGATAGACTGATTTAAAAATACCATCAATAAAGTGGAGTTAAAGTCTTATAGGATTGTAAGTATGTTTTATTTTATCACCTTGCACTTTCAGTCTTGACTGTGGTTTTCTACAGCAGTTTGTTCAAATTTCTGACCAGTTGAACAATTTGGTTTAATAAAACAAATTGCAATTTGGTCAAAATTTTGAATGAATTGCAATTGGTGGATAGCAACACTTACAGTCAAGTCACTGTAAATGATAACAACATTTTTATCAGACAAACAAAATATTTCAGATTACTTACTTTCAATATTATTAATTTATACATGTACTATATCAATTCACAAGCCCACAATTATATTGGTGTTTCCTAGTTTTTATATATTTCTTTGATAATTTTTGTTTTCTTTCCACAGAACTGACAGTCCAATGTTTGATTTCATTGAGAATTGTTTGCGTCACAAGAGTGAGATAGTTATTTATGAGGCAGCACATGCCATTGTCAATCTGAAGAATACTACAGCTAAAGAGTTATCCTCAGCTGTTCCAGTCTTACAACTTTTCTGTAGTTCACCAAAACCTACACTAAGGTTTGCTGCTATTAGGACTCTCAATAAGGTAAAAAATCAACAAGTATTCAACCTTTAGCTAACCCGACCAAAGGACATAGTTATCAGGCACTCAAAGAATGTGATGGGTAAAACATGTTTGTGAGCCTTCAAACTAATCAAACTAGGAGACAGCTTTGCAATTGCACACCATAATAAAAATGTGCAAATATCAGTTGAAAAGGCACTGGACTCATCACAGTACTAAGTCTGAATAAAATACAAAAGATCATGAAATAATTGCATAAGTAGTCACAATAATTGAAGGCTAGTTCACAGACAAATTTTAATAAAAAACAAACCATTTCCATCAGACCTCTGACATATATTTTATGTTGTTTTGTAGGTTGCTATGAAGCACCCATCAGTTGTATCATCCTGTAACTTGGAGTTGGAGAACCTGATTACAGATACCAACAGAAGTATAGCAACACTGGCTATTACTACCCTCCTCAAAGTAAGTCACATCTGTAAAAAGTTTAGGTATCTGATCTTAGGCACAAGTTTCAGGCCTTTGATTTTGTCAGTAATCTAAGGACTTGGTAGCTTGTGCAATAAAAATTATTTCTAGAAAAAATATTGTTGATGGAAATTATCTTCAAATTAGATCTGGTAGTAAACAAACCACAAGGATTATTGTTACTGATGTATTTAGATACAGAAACTCAATGGAAAATATAAATACTGCCTTCAATAGAATACCCATTTCTGTCGATTATTTTGGGGTTATTGAAATATGAATTCAAGTTTGAAATGAAGAAAAGGTTAATTCCAGCTTAATGTTGCTTGTTTTCTGTGGTAATAAGACCGAGAATACGTTTGTTGTTCTGGCAAGATAAAGCTATGTAACTTCAAAACATTTTGAAAAAAAGAGATTAAGAGAAATAGATTTTTTCTTTTTTTTCTTCTTCAGTATTTCATTCAGGCATATTTTAGAATTAATTGTATGAAGGGGATTGGTATTAACAGTATGGAATATTATAATGTAGGGGTAATGAGTATCTTAAGTTTTCTCGCAAAAGTGCATAGAATTACTACTGAAAATTGTTTGGCTGGGGGGGGTCTTTGGAAAAATTGCTTTTCAACCACAAGCTATATTCTGTTTTTTAATAGCCCCCACATAAAATTGGTAAATCTTTGTTTATTTCCTAGTAAATATCTTACATATTTTGGAAAACATGAATGTGAAATTCCACAAACCATGATTAATTTCAATCGAATTATAGAGAAACTGTGGTTATATGTCTAATTTTTTTATATTTAAAAAAAATGTTAATTGTAGACTGGAAGTGAAAGCAGTGTTGACAGATTGATGAAGCAAATTTCTAGCTTTATGAATGAAATATCCGACGAATTCAAGATAGTTGTTGTACAAGCTATACAGTAAGAAGTTTTATATATATTTCTGTATCACTGATGAACAATGATGAGACAGCAACCCAAATAAAAAAAACCCACATTAAATAGAAATCTTTATAAGAAATCTGATCTTAGTTCTAACATGGGTTCTTATAGACAACAAGTCACTCTTTTGGTGGCCTGTCCCATATAGTTGATTGCAGTCTTTCTTTGTTGTCATACTAAGCTTTGTCGTCATCCTCCAACAAGTGTTTACACAGCATCCTTTTACACCTTTCTTTCCACTATTTAAAAGTACTATTTCCGCAATACTTTTTACATTGTGTAAAACCAGTACGTAATCCCATTTAATCCAGTTGATCTTATATTTGTCTTTGCATTTATTAGAGACCCCTTAGGACATTGTTAGTTCTACAAGCACTGGCTTATGAATAGGAAATTTGTTATATCTGATTTGATTGGTATTATTACCATGATTTTAAAAATATTTAATATGATAGAAAGTCATTCAGATATCAACCCAGCAACATATTGATACTGAAAACTCACATTTATGACATGATAAGAATTTTTAAATGGCTAAAACCATTACTATATATACATACAAATATTACTATATATACATACAATCAAATATTACTATATATACATACAAATATTAATGTCTTTTCTTTCAGGTCATTATGTTTGAAATTCCCAAGAAAGCACAATGTTTTGATGAATTTCCTGTCATCCATGCTTAGAGATGAGGTAATTGAATTTATATAAAAAAAATAGAATAAACAGTAACTTTTAATGTATGTTTTACAAAGAAATTTCTTGCAGTTATTATAAATCATATGTTTTCCTGTTTAGATGTAGAATAGTGTGACACTTAAGGTGGTACATAACACTACAGGGAGATAACTCTGTAAAAATCAGCTGAACATTTTTATCAAGTTCTATTGTTAGAAGTATTAAGCAGTTCAATGATCAAAATAAATGTTTTTCAAACTGATATACTGTAAAACTATTGTGAGCATTTATTTTTGTGATTTTGTCGTTTTAGACTACAATGCGATTTTATTTTTTTCGGATATTGAGAAAAATCCTGTATAATTATATGAAAAATATTAAATTTAATTATTGCGATTATAACCCTGTCGCATTTTTCACAATAATAAAATTATTGCAATAATTTTTGAATGAACAGTATTTACAATACAGTATGTGGTTCAAGTTTTTAGAAATTTTTATATTTTTGTCAAAATTTAATGAAAATTTAACGAGCCAAATTGATTTTAGTCCAGGTGTTTGGTACCACCTTAACTTGACACATTTAACTCACTTATTGGAAAGCACTTACCAATACTTGAATCATTTATATTTTTTTATTAGTTGATTTTGAAAGTTACTGTCTTTTTAAATAGTATTAGTGGAGTTACTGATTTCACATTCATATTTATTAAGACTTGTTATGCATTAATTTTTTAGGGTGGGTTTGATTATAAGAAAGCCATTGTTGAGAGTGTAATCACTATCATAGAAGAAAATCCAGAGGCAAAGGAAGCAGGTCTGTATTTTGTTTCTTTTCTATGGTTATTTTAAAGCCCATTTTGATAATCATGATAATTGTTGGACTAAAAGTAGATTTATGAGGAAATATGAGATATGGTAAGAGCCATTATTTGTACCATAAATTGCAAAAAAATAAATTCTTATGTTTCATTTTATTGATTAATTAATAGAATAGTAAAATCTATACAGTACCTGAACGATGATCATTTTAAAATTGACATTTTAAATGCTGTCATTTTGCACTCAGTTGTGATGAATAGCCAACAGGAAATAAAAGCATCACATAGAGGAGTTTTCAAGATAATTTATGATTAAGACTGGACGAATCTTGCTGGATAGAAGGCTTTTATGGTAAAACACACATTTTATGATGAAACCAAGAAAATATGACATAAAATTTATGATAAATTAAAGAATATTAAATGTTTTTTATTGAATGTAAAATTCAATATTGTGAATTTTAGGTCTTGGTCACCTCTGTGAGTTCATAGAGGATTGTGAACATACTGTCTTGGCAACAAAGATTCTCCATTTGTTAGGAAGAGAAGGACCAAGAACACCAACACCATCTAAATACATCAGATTTATATACAACAGAGTAATACTAGAGAATGCTGCTGTCAGAGCAGGTATGGTTAAGAATATTTTATTTTACTGAGTATTTGAACTACATTAATTAGAAGAAGATCAAAGATAGAAGTTTATAAAAAAAATTGAGAGATGTCTTTATACAAAACATATAAAAACACATTCAAGTAAATTATATTTCACATAAAGGCATCAATGTAATACCAATTTCGAAAAAAACCACATTAAAACAAATTTTTTGACCATTCAAAGGCTGAGTAGTTGTCACATGTTCCAAAACTATGCTAAAACTAATTTGACTAAGATTAACTTAATCTTTTTATTCCAGCTGCTGTAACTGCATTGGCAAAATTTGGTGCTCACTGTGAAGAATTACTACCTAGCTGTTCAGTTCTGTTAGAAAGGTAATAACCCTCAGTTGTCAATACTTGTTTGACAGAAGTAAGGAAAAAAAGGATGTAAAGATTGCATTAAATTAAGGAGTAATTTGTTAAATTTTGGGTATGGTTATCATACTCTGACTTAGAATTAATTGGATGTTGTGTTACAGTAGACTCTGTTATCATACTCTGACTTAGAATTCATTGGATATTGTGTTACAGTAGGCTCCACCTAATCTGATATCAGCTAAATGAATATATCAGCTATTGTAATATTATTTCAAAACACCAAACCCTTCCCTATATGTTTAATGTTAGTTTTATTTGAATATGGGATATCAGAATATATCGTCAAATTCGATAAATATATTCAGGTAATTTTGTTCAAAACCATGCACAATATTTCCAATGTTTTTCTGACATGAAATGGACCTGGAAGTTACAAATTTACAATTTTGCAGACAAGAAGGTTTTTCGTTTTTACTAATTAAAAGGAACTATTTCTTGATAAATTGTTGTCTTTAACCATTATCTTCCTTTGTCATGTGAATTAGATGCTCTTTTACTTCAAATGGTTTGAATTTATTTATAAAATATACTCTGTTGTCATGTGCAATACGTTTCTGTTTGGAGAATTTTTATTATACTCTAAATGCTCACAGAATCAGAAATATAATCTAAACCGAATTTACCTCCTTCTGAATAATTTATAGCAATATATATATATATATAAATCCCTTTTGACAAGAGAAATCTGACTTTTGTCAGAAATAATTTTTTCACATGTGCAAAAGTAACCACATGTCATGGATTCAGTTTTTGTTGTTGACTAATTTGTGTCTCGTCCTAGGGTTGAAAAGACATCTCGTTTCCGTTAGGGCTAAAGAAAATAATTTGTTTGGCCCATGATATAATGCAGAATGCACAAATCTCTAATAATAAAAAATAACGGGCACACATATCAACCAATCAGGATTAGCCATACTTTAAATTCTGAATACCATTTTATGCTCATAAAATGGCTGCGCCCATACAATCTAATGGTGTATTGTAACATATACTTTATTTAATAATATTTTATCAATCATGATTATTTTCATCAATTTAACTTTGATTATTTAAAGAAATAAAATCATGACAAATATGATTTTACACAGACATGCTTTGATCTATTTATATAGCCAAAATGATTTACCTGTGTCATAATGTAAATAATGGAAATTTATTAGCTTACAAAACAAATAAAGACAAACTGTGGATGGTAGATAATAATTCACATAAATATTTCATGACATTTGATTTATTTTAATAAACAAAGGATTTAAAAACTGCAAACAAATTTAATCATTACATAATCAGCTGAAGAAGAAGAAGATTATTTTTTACACAAACATCATGTTGATGCAACTGATAAAAAAGACTCCATCAATCCTCCAGTCCTTTCACATATTTAGCCATTGTCAGGGTCAGTTACAATACAGGATTAGATCTACTCATTATTGCAGAATATTCAATGAATATACATTCATCGTCTAATTGAATATATCGGGTAATCGGATATTTTAGCTGACATTTTGGGTATCCGATTTGCCGTAGTTTACTGTAGTTGTAAATTTTAACAAAATTAAATATATAATAGGTATTTATTGTAAATGTTGACTTAATTATATGTATAATAGGTAATTATTGTAAATTTTGACTAAATTTGTATTGTAGGTGTTTATTGGACACTGATGATGAAGTAAGGGATAGAGCTACATTTTATGTTGATGTTCTGAAACAGAAACAGAAAGCACTCAATTCTGCTTATATCCTCAATGGTATGTTAAAACATACTACATTTTCACACTCAAATCTATATTTCAGAATGAAAGGCTTTCTCTGTGATATTTTACAAAAGTCTTAGCCATACATCAAAGCATTGTGATTAGATAAAAAAAACATCATGAATAATTGATTTTTAATCAGTAATATTCCTTGTTCATTTTGTAAAACTACCCGTAGCCATTCAGCTTCTGAAAGTTAATTTTTTGTCCAATTATATATTTTTTTTATTCCATCGTCTCAACCTTAGATAGCATTCCCATAATTTTTTCTTTTTTTGAATAAGATTGTTTTATTTTCATATTTTAGGTTTACAAGTATCTGTGGTTGGATTAGAGAGAGCATTACATAACTACACCCTGGAACCATCTGAGGCACCATTTGACTTGAAGACTGTTCCACTTGATACTCAACCTGTTTCTGAACAGAAAGGTAATTCATATACATGTTACTTGAACAATTTTTACTTCTTTGTATATAAATTGTTTCTGTTGAAAGACACTGAATATGAAACCTGAAATTCTGTGCATTTATAAAAATATTGATCCTATACAAATGCAAGAAAAAAATGTCGAAAATGGGGAGTAAATTCTCCCGCCAGCAAGTGTAGTTGACCATTTAGCAAGAAGTGAAACCATACTTCCTTGAAATCTTTTAATAGAAGATGATGAAAAGTGTGATTAACACCTTGTTGTCTACTTTATGAATATTTATGACCATGTTTTTTTTTATGACAAAGTTGATTTATAAAGATCACTATATCTAGTCAGTACATTGTGTTTTATTTGTATAATTGTATTATTTTTAGTTAGGGAACCAGGAGACTCTGTATCCAAGGCAACAGACAAAGTGGTTGCTTCTACACAAGATATTTATGCAGGTAATTTAATGCACAATTGTTGTTCAAGTTATGTTTATAATACTAAATATGCAGATGATATGGCAAATTGAAATTCTCTGCAGTTTTTTTTTATTCTCACCAAAAGAAGGTTATATTTTAAGCATAATTAAGATATATAACTTTTGATAGTATACAACTATCTTATCAATAAAATCCAACAGCTAATTTCCTTGTATTTTATGTCTATGATAAACAAATGTTGATTTGTACAATTATTATTCATGAAAATACGCCCTTGGAGAATTTTCATATTTATAGTATAAACCAATCTAACAAAAATCATATATTTGATCTTTAGACAAATTTACAGCAAAACCAGAATAAACCTTCCTACCTTGTCATGGACAGAAAATATACAAGATTCAATTAATACTAAAATCTGATCACACAATACTGATATGCATAAATCTTTTATTGTGTACTTCAGAACGATTGGCTGCTGTTCCTGAGTTCTCTAACCTTGGATCTTTGTTCAAGTCCTCCAGTCTGCCAGTGGAGCTTACAGAATCTGAAACAGAATACATGGTCCAGTGTGTTAAACACTGCTTTGGTAGATACATGGTCTTCCAGGTATGATTAAGACTTAATGAGGAAATTAAAAAAGTTATAAATTATAAATAAGGACAGCTTGGTGGTCAGTGCATTTAACACTGCTTTGACAGATACATGAATGTATCCAGTTTTACTATTGACTTTGAATATTGTTGAAACAAATGTAGTCAAATGCTTAAGCCATTGGATTGAAAGATGCTAATAAGTTGGCAGATTTTCGTGAGAGGTTTATGTTTTTTTTGGTGCTAATTTCATTGTTAAATATATTTGAGATAATATACCCTTGCATAAATTTAATAGTTTTATCTTTAAGAATAGTTAAAACCAGGAATTGGGCTAGAAAAAAGGAAAACCTCTTGCAAACAGGTTTCTCATTTACAGAACATTGTCTTCCAGGTTAAGCAGTTTTCTGATGTAATCCCATGTGTTAGTAGATGTTTTGATTTATGAATTTGGCTGAAAAAGAGGAATAGAAAAATAATGCATTCTGAAAACAACAAAATTTCCTCAAACCATAAAAATAAATTACCAGTAAAGTGTTTAATATCTTATATTACAGTTTGATTGCACCAATACACTCAATGATCAGGTTCTAGAGAATGTGACAGTTCACATGGACCCTGCTGAAGGATTTGATGTAATGAAGTATGTCCAGTGTCCAAGTCTACCCTACAACAAACCTGGTACCACATATACTATGGTCAGACTACCAGAGGATCCTACACAAGGTACCAGATAAATAGTCACATATAGAAAATATTTAAACACAGAAAAAAAGAATATTACTTATTAGTATTAGAAGGGGGAATTATGTGAAATATTTTTAAATGGTTTTCATGATAAGGCCATGCAAGTATTTTCATTTCCCCATACTCCTAAAGTTGTCTTTTGTCAAATGTGTTGTGCAACTGATAATATATTATACTATATCTTTTGATGAAAACAATCTGGTTTTGTTGGGTTTGAAAAACTAATAATAACTATAATAAAAGCTATTTTGTGATTTTAAGTAAAATTGGATTGTGCTTTTATTGTGTATATCATGGCTCTTTTCTAATAGGAAATTGGGTTAAAAAAAAAACCATGACACTTCATGATGTAACTTATGGATTAAAAAAACATTGATAAATTTATTTCGACTAGGAGAAGGAACCTTTTAAATTTTTTAAATTATAAAAAGGACATTATAACTTGTGCTAAACATTGAAATAAAAGATATCCATATTGATTTGCAGTGACTGGAACATTTAGTTGTACTCTGAAGTTTATTGTGAAAGATTGTGATCCTAACACAGGAGAAGCTGATGATGATGGATATGAAGATGAATATGTCGTAAGTTTTATAACCATAAAAAAGATGTTGTCAATTAAGTTTGTAGTAATATCTATAATTTCTCACTGGAGATAAAAAATATGGAATTTTCCTTTTCATATTATGTGAACCATAAAAAAGATGTTGTCAATTAAGTTTGTAGTAATATCTATAATTTCTCACAGGAGATTAAAAATATGAAATTTTCCTTTTTATATTATGTGAATTTGACCACACTAAATACAAATTAAAACCACTACCATGGTGTTAAAAAAGTATTGTAAGAGAGGGGCACAAACGTTTTAGACAAAACATTTTTGAAGGAAAGGAAATTGCATACTATGTACCCATATCTCACCAACTTTTTATTAAAAACAAAAGTGGGAGTCCTGCTTCTAAGGATTTAAACATATTGTTTGGAAATGAAAAGAGGTTATATGCATGACAATTGAAATTTAACAGTAAATGACAATAATAAAATACTACACAATCATTTTAAATGCAAGATTCTCTATAAGTTCAACTTTAAATTTGTAGATTGCAAAAAATAAATCAAGGGAAGATAACCTTTTGCATCATTAAAAAAATTGCACCATGCACTTTTGTCCAATTTTTTGTGTGTGTAATGTATTGTCCTAGTCCAAATATATATCCAAAATTTAGAAAGATTGAAGCAATCACTTTTACAAATTTAGCCAATACACATCCATACCCCTATTGACAAGTCAAGAGATGTTCCGAAAACTGTAAATATAACCTTTTTGCACTTGACCTAATCACTCATTCCATATCAAAATCAGTTCAAATACAACCTCCAAAAATTTATTTGACCTCTCTTCTTTCATTTCCACCCAAAAAGATTTAAGGAATGAGTGAGGAAAGGAAAGAAAAAAAATTAAGGAAAAATACACTCTAATTAAAAGGAACTATATTCGTGGACAACGAAAAGCGGGGTCATTAATTGTGGTCTTGGGCCTATTAGGGGCCTAAAACTTGACCAATTCTAATAAAACTTGGCATGATTCAAGCTTAGTATATTATAAAACAGGTTACAAAGTTTCAAAGCCATATGATACCAAATAAAAAAAATGTGGCATTTTTTATATCTGAATTTTGGGTGCTGAATTGTGGCGTTGAATTAGAACAATTAAAACTATCAAATTTAAGCTTCTAAAAACCAAAAGATACCAAAACTAACACTTTTTAATGTCTCTATGTATAAGTTAACATCTATTTAAAGCAACAGAAAGCATATTTCATGTATCAGACTTATGCAAAATGGCCAGAAGTTAATTTTATATGAGCCTGTGCCAAAAAATAGAGGTTTTCAATTAGGGTGAGGCCTTATATCAAATGTAATATTTTTCACTTACCACAATTTTCTGAAGTTGTTAAGTTATCAAACAAACTTTAACAGGTTATAAATGTACTTTTGATGGAAATATAAGTTTCAAATAGCATAACGCATGTGGATAAAATGGTCTTTAGCAATGTTATGCTTAAAAAAACAGATTGCCAGTTAAGGCCGTTCCCCACATTTGCATATTTAAAAGCATATAAATGATATGGGAGATGGAGATATACTTCTTTTTGCTAAAATCTGTGCTCAGATATGATAAAACATGGAGCCTGGATGTAACAAGACTGTCACTTTCAACTATATATGCAGACAGTATGGTCTGATGCAAAGTTTATTAACTTTACTGTTTAAAAACTAAATGAAATGTCAGCCTCAAAAGGCCAATATTTAAACCACTAGCTATCCAACAGAAGAAAGTAAAGGTAGTCTGTGAAACAGAAATGGTTAAGCAACCAGTAATAAGTGTTTTTGATGTAGGTTCAGTGCAATCTGTTTTGGAATACAACTTTTAAGTGCATAGAACTTCACATTTCACCTGCTGCGTATACTGACCGTTAGACTTAGACTATTAAAACAGCACATTTTGCACTCTTTTTATGTTTTTATCTACTTTTTTTTGTGTTCAGAGTTCACAAATAAGTTAAACAACTGAAATAAATACCACAAACACAAATAGATATCAGAAAAAAACTGTCAGAGAGAAATTAAGCATGCTGTTCTTGAAAAAATAGTGAAAAAAGTGAAAAAGCTACATTTTAGGCATTTAACCTGAAAAGTGACTTTTTCACAAAATTTCTATCAAATGAAAGTGAAAATCATTTCTTCTCATATAGTTTGACAAATCAATACCAATAGATCATTCAGAAAAGATGCCAAAGTAAAAATTCTAAATTTGCTGAAATGCACCTCTTAGGCCAAAGACCACAACTAATTCCTCTATCAGTTCTTTATAACCTTTTGCATCATTAAAAAAATTGCACCATGCACTTTTGTCCAATTTTTTGTGTGTGTAATGTATTGTCCTAGTCCAAATATATATCCAAAATTTAGAAAGATTGAAGCAATCACTTTTACAAATTTAGCCAATACACATCCATACCCCTATTGACAAGTCAAGAGATGTTCCGAAAACTGTAAATATCACCTTTTTATACGACCGCAAATTTTGAAAAAATTTTCGTCGTATATTGCTATCACGTTGGCGTCGTCGTCGTCGTCCGGCGTCCGAATACTTTTAGTTTTCGCACTCTAACTTTAGTAAAAGTGAATAGAAATCTATGAAATTTTAACACAAGGTTTATGACCATAAAAGGAAGGTTGGTATTGATTTTGGGAGTTTTGGTCCCAACATTTTAGGAATAAGGGGCCAAAAAGGGCCCAAATAAGCATTTTCTTGGTTTTCGCACCATAACTTTAGTTTAAGTTAATAGAAATCTATGAAATTTTGACACAAGGTTTATGACCACAAAAGAAAGATTGGGATTGATTTTGGGAGTTTTGGTTTCAATAGTTTAGGAATAAGGGGCCAATAAAGGGCCCAAATAAGCATTTTTCTTGGTTTTTGCACAATAACCTTAGGTTAAGTAAATAGAAATCTATGAAATTTAAACACAATGTTTATGACCACAAAAGGAAGGTTGGTATTGATTTTGGGAGTTTAGGACCCAACAGTTTAGGAATTAGGGGCCAAAAAGGGACCCAAATGAGCATTTTTCTTGGTTTTCGCACTATAATGTTAGTATAAGTAAATACAAATCTATGAAATTTAAACACAAGGCTTATGACCATAAAAGGAAGGTTGGTATTAATTTTGGGAGTTTTGGTCCCAACAATTTAGGAATAAGGGGCCCAAAGGGTCCAAAATTAAACTTTGTTTGATTTCATCAAAATTGAATAATTGGGGTTCTTTGATATGCCGAATCTAACTGTATATGTAGATTCTCAACTTTTGGTCCCGTTTTCAAATTGGTCTACATTAAGGTCCAAAGGGTCCAAAATTAAACTAAGTTTGATTTTGACAAAAAATGAATCGGTTGGGTTCTTTGATATGTTGAATCTAAAAATGTACTTAGATTCTTGATTATTGAAGTTTTTTGGTCCAGTTTTCAAATTAGTCTACATTAAGGTCCAAAGGGTCCAAAATTAAACTTTGTTTGATTTCATCAAAAATTGAATCCTTGGGGTTCTTTGATATGCCAAATCTAACTGTGTATGTAGATTCTTCATTTTTGGTCCTGTTTTCAAATTTCAAATTCTACATTAAAGTCCAAAGGGTCCAAAATTAAACTAAGTTTGATTTTAACAAAAATTGAATTCTTGGGCCTCTTTGATATGCTGAATCTAAACATGTACTTAGATTTTTGATTATGGGCCCAGTTTCAAGTTGGTCCAAATCAGGATCTAAAATTATTATATTAAGTATTGTGCAATAGCAAGTCTTTTCAATTGCACAGTATTGTGCAATGGCAAGAAATATCTAATTGCACAATATTGTGAAATAGCAAATTTTTTTTTAATTAGAGTTATCTTTCTTTGTCCAGAATAGTAAGCCAGAAATATCCTATTGCACAATATTGTGCAATAGCAAGAATTTTTTTTAATTGGAGTTATCTTTCTTTGTCCAGAATCAACTTAAATCTTTGTTATATACAATATACAATGTATATACACTTTTTACTACCAACTGATAAATTTAAATAATCTTTACCATTCAGTGATAACAAGCAGTTTTTTTACATCTTAATATTTTATGATGTATTTAAATGAGTAGTTATTGTTGCAAACTCCATTAGAAATTTGAATTGATATCAGTTTTGAAAAAGGGAAACGGGGATGTGAAAAAAAAGGGGGGGGGTTAAATTTTTCTCATTTCAGATTTCATAAATAAAAAGAAAATTTCTTCAAACATTTTTTTGAGAGGATTAATATTCAACAGCATAGTGATTTGCTCAAAGGCAAAAAAAACCTTTTAAGTTCATTAGACCACATTCATTCTGTGTCAGAAACCTATGCTGTGTCAACTATTTAATTTTAGATTTAAAAAGTTTGAAGAAGAAATCTTTAATTGATTTGTAAAATCTTGGCATTTGTTTTGTGTAAAAAAAAACCATGTAATGTCAAAAATTTGATCACAATCCAAATTCAGAGCTGTATCATGCTTGAATGTTTTGTCCATACTTGCCCCAACTGTTCAGGGTTCGACCTCTGCGGTCGTATAAAGCTGCGCCCTGCGGAGCACCTGGTTGCACTTGACCTAATCACTCATTCCATATCAAAATCAGTTAAAATACAACCTCCAAAAATTTATTTGACCTCTCTTCTTTCATTTCCACCCAAAAAGATTTAAGGAATGAGTGAGGAAAGGAAAGAAAAAAAATTAAGGAAAAATACACTTCCCGTTTGAATGGTTTTACACTAGTAATTTTGGGGCCCTTTATAGCTTGTTGTTCGGTGTGAGCTAAGGCTCCGTGTTGAAGGCCGTACTTTAACCTATAATGGTTTACTTTTTAAATTGTTATTTGTATGGAGAGTTGTCTCATTGGCACTCACACCACATCTTCCTATATCTACTCTAATTAAAAGGAACTATATTCGTGGACAACGAAAAGCGAGGTCATTAATTGTGGTCTTGGGCCATATGGCACAGAATAAATCAAGGGAAGATAATAGTTGTATATGGCACAAAATAAATCAAGGGAAGATAATAGTTGTATATGACACAGAATAAATCAAGGGGAGATATTAGTTGTAAATTGCACAAAATAAATCAAGGGAAGATAATAGTTGTATATGGCACAGAATAAATCAAGGGGAGATAAGAGTTGTAAATTGCACAAAATAAATCAAGGGAAGATAATAGTTGTATATGGCACAGAATAAATCAAGGGGAGATAATAGTTGTAAATTGCACAAAATAAATCAAGGGAAGATAATAGTTGTATATGGCACAGAATAAATCAAGGGGAGATAATAGTTGTAAATTGCACAAAATAAATTAAGGGGAGATAATAGTTGTAGATTGTACAAAATAAATCAAGGGATGATAATAGTTGTATATGGCACAGAATAAATAAAGGGGAGATAATAGTTGTAAATTGCACAGAACAAAATCAAGGAGAGATAATCTTTTCAGTTCTAATTGGATTTTGTTACTGTTATAAATCGAAATTACAGTAAATTTAGCATTCATTTATGATTAAATATCACTTTAGCAGCTTTTCAAAATGAAAATTATGATTAATATTGCCCAAATAAATCATCATCATTATCTGTGAAGTTTCCAGAAATCCTTTCATATTTTAACAGCTTGAAGATGTAGAAGTCACTGTGGCTGACCATGTACAGCGTGTGATAAAACCAAACTTTGGAGGAGCATGGGAAGAAATAGGACCTGAAAATGAACTTGAAGATACATTTGCTCTCTCAACTGTCAAGTCTCTAGAGGGTAAATATATATTATATAAGATATTCTGAACTATTTTGTTTCATGAATAGTTTCTATTTGAATCTATGGCACAGAGATATACAACTAAATATCAGGTATTAGCAACAATAAATGATACTTTAGAAATATATATAAGCCGAAGACTTTCATACAGATATATATATTAACTTACTGTGGTTTAATACTGTTCAGAGTTGAACAACTTATAATGTTCTTCATTGATTTTAAATTTTTGATCATGTTTGATGGACAAAATACAATAAAGGAAGATAAGAATGAACAATGTTTTAAAAGTGCATTTTGATTAATAAAAACTATTCAGAATTATAATTCTTAAGGCAAACTGACTGAAGATTTGTGCAAAAATAACCCTGAACGTATCAACGAATACGAATAATAATGATGTTTTTTTTTTTTATTACAGAAGCTGTGAAGAATATCATACAGTTTATGGGTATGCAGCCATGTGAGAGATCTGACAAAGTACAGGAAGGCAAGAGTTCACACTCATTATTTTTATCTGGAGTTTACCGTGGTGGCCATGATGCTCTCGTCCGAGCTAAATTAGCCATGTCAGATTCAGGTGTTACGATGCAGTTAACTGTTCGTTCAACCGATCCTTATGTGTCTGAAGTGCTAGTTACAGCTATAGGATAGATACTTGGATTTGAAGGACATTTTTTTTTCTAGGGAAATTTTTATGAAGAATATTGAAACATATATTATTCTTTAGACTGAAAAATTATTTATTGTAATGATATAAGATTTATTTCCTTTGATGGAAAACATATTGCTATGATGGCTGTGTTAATATTATGTACTACTGCTTTTGTGCAATAAAAGCTGGAAAAGGGAGGATATGTTTGTTTTTACATGATTGGAGCCATTCAAAATGAAAATTGCATATGCTACTGCAAGATTAACACTTTTGAAAGTAGGACAAGAAACTAAACAATTAGATAAACAAAATGTGGATACTGTACACTGCTATATGGAAAAAAGGTATAAAAAATACTAGACTTGTAATTTTGTACACACAATCAAAAAAGTTAAAAGGCTAAATAAAGTGCATGGTGAGCATAATGGACCTGGAATTCCAAAGGTTGATCCAAATTTAGCAAAAAGTAAAATTACAAAAAAATTGAACTCTGAGGAAAATTCTAAACGGAAAGTCCCTCATCAAATGGCAAAATCAAAATCTCAAACACATCCATGGATTTTTCTAGCATTCCACAGGGTCCGGTTTTTAGACCCATTCCCAACGACAAAAACCCTACATTTTTCCCAATTTTGGGAGTTAAATTCCCAAATGATCACAAAATCATCTTTATTATTCATGACAGAGATGTTTATTTTATTCAACTGCTAGCTTTATGCCAAAAATCGCCAACAAGTAATGTGTAAATCCAAGTTGAAACATATTGAATGACAAACAACATTGACAAACAATGGCTGCCATAAATAAACTGGAAGTGTGGGAAAATACTAAAACCAGATCAAATCCGAAAACGGACAAGTATATAACTATGGGTTTGTCAATCAAATACAGTAAATAAAAAATGAAAAAGAACCAAACATGTGACAGCTATCATAGCAACACTAAAATTTAAAACCAAAAGATATATAAAAAAAGAAAATAGAAACAGGATATATTTTATACAGAACTCAAAATATTTTAGTTCACAAATTTCACGTCAAAAAAATAAATAAATGTAACAACCCTTTAAGAAGTTAGAACTCATTATTTTGATACTCAAATAAACTTTAATGCCATTTTGTTATATTTAAAAACAAAGAAGGTGTAGGTAGTCCTTACTCTATTTTCACCAACAAAACAAAGTTTAATGAACAAAACACATTAAAACTAACATCTGGTATATTGCTTGTTTTTCCCAATTTCATTGAAAACCATGTTAAAAAATTCCTAATCCAGGGTCCTTTTTCCCAAAATACTCAGATAAACCCCTGACATCAATCGAATGAATAACAACTGTCATATTCCTGACTTGATACAGGCATTTTCTTATGTAGAAAATAGGGGATTAAACCTGGTTTTTTAACTAGCTAAACCTCTCACTTGTATGACAGTTGCATCAAATTCCATTATTTTGACAATGATACGTTAACAAAACAAACAGACATGACAGGTAAAAATGTCAAAATAGAGGTACAGCAGTCAACATTGTGTTACAAAATGGCATATAGACCAAGCAAATTAGCAAACATTAAAGACGAGAAAACACTAATTAACCATATGACAATAACACAATGGCGGGATGTTAAAGTACAAAGCCTTGTCATATATGTACCAAAGAAACATTAAAAGGCATATAGACAAAAGCACATAGCAAAAATGAAAGACAAGAATACAAACATTTTATTTACAAATGTAACATGACGGTACCTAAATCGCACCTTTTTTGACTGATTATTTTACTACGTTTTTTTATGATCAAGACAAAAATTTCCATTTTGTGTTTATTTTGTAGCCGTGTCCTTCTTTATCATATAGGTACACCAATTAGATTTTCAATCCAATTTGAATCATAGAAAAATTGGTTTGAACTAACCTCCTAACCATCAACGATTCTGTATTGAGGAGTACCCAAATTGCATCCTTGCTTAAATTTGCATCGTCAATGAATAACAGAGCTTCTATTTAATTTTTTAAATATTTTGAACAATTGGATACTTGTCCATGCTTAATCTTCATTTTTTAAGAAATAGATAATTGAAACATATTGTATTTGCTATTTTTAAAAAGATGACCTTGCATGGCGACGTTTCGGTACATTTTGCTTTTTCAGTAAACACTTCATCTGTTGATAAATACTGTGAAAATTTTGTGTAAATCTAAATATTTTTACCTATGTTGAAAGATTTGCATATTGTCAAATCAGAAAAATACAAATTGTTTAGTCTCTAGAACATCTTGTAAGATTTCTGCTGCTGTTTTTGCTAAATAGGTGCAATTTGGGTACCGTTACGTCAATCTATTCCTGGGCAGAAAAATCTTAGGATTCCGAACAATTCTACAACCTGCTGCTAGTGAAATCATAATGTGTTGCAAGCTCAAATAATCTCAAAAAGCAATGAAGAAATCATAAACACACTCTGAAGCTTGATATTATTTTTTTGGTTTAATCTGTTTAATGAAGGACACACACAGTGTGTATAATTATACCCTGATCAAGCTGTAAAAGACTCCATTCATAGACAAATTAACAAAAAAAACTAATTATTTGACAATCATCAACAAAATTATGCTCCATACATATAGTAAGAGGTGCAAATATTCAATCTACAATTACAAAAGTTTAAGAAAGAAAAAAACCCATATTGAATCTACATATAAAAACAGTTAAAAGTCCAAATCAAATTCAATGTTCCAAAAGCATTGACAATTTTGAAAAAATCACTGATCTTGGTAGCTATGACCGATTTTCAGAGAGTAGAAAACCTGAGAACTTGATATCTTGACTGTTTACAAATTATTGATGTTCCTAGGATTCTGTCTGGCATAGTCCTTTACTGGGACCCGCATTCTGAGAAATAGAACATCTACATTTGGTATATATAGATATTGGAAGGTCTACATGTCAGTCGGCCAGGGTTCTTACAACCCTGATCATGTTTTGTTGTTGGTCTGTGATCAAGTCAAGTTTTTGAGGTCACGTCCGTATAAGCAATAGATCTTATTGAGGTATTGAACTATTGTTAGGTGTTCATGTCGGTCTTCAAGGATTCGTCTGACCTTCATCTCGTTTTAATGGTTCATCGACTCGAGTAACATTTAGATTTCCTCCAATGAATTGATCAACCATATTTTGGTGTATGGAATGACTAAGATGTACATGTACGCATTGGAAGGATTCAAATCTTTATTCATTATTTTTATACGACCGCAAAATTTGAAAAATTTTTCGTCGTATATTGCTATCACGTTGGCGTCGTCGTCTGCGTCGTCGTCGTCGTCCAATTACTTTTAGTTTTCGCACTCTAACTTTAGTAAAAGTGAATGGAAATCTATGAAATTTTAACACAAGGTTTATGACCACAAAAGGAAGGTTGGTATTGATTTTGGGAGTTTTGATCCGAACATTTTAGGAATTAGGGGCCAAAAAGGGCCCAAATAAGCATTTTCTTGGTTTTCGCACTATAACTTTAGTTTAAGTTAATAGAAATCTATGAAATTTTGACACAAGGTTTATGACCACAAAAGAACGGTTGGGATTGATTTTGGGAGTTTTGGTCCCAACAGTTTAGGAATTAGGGGCCAAAAAGGGACCCAAATAAGCATTTTTCTTGGTTTTCGCACCATAACGTTAGTATAAGTAAATAGAAATCTATGAAATTTAAACACAAGGTTTATGACCATAAAAGGAAGGTTGGTATTGATTTTGGGAGTTTTGGTCCCAACAGAATAAGGGGCCCAAAGGGTCCAAAATTAAACTTTGTTTGATTTCATCAAAATTGAATAATTGGGGTTCTTTGATATGCCGAATCTAACTGTCATGACTGTGTATGTAGATTCTTAACTTTTGGTCCCGTTTTCAAATTGGTCTACATTAAGGTCCAAAGGGTCCAAAATTAAACTTAGTTTGATTTTGACAAAAAATGAATCAGTTAGGTTCTTTGATATGCTGAATCTAAAAATGTACTTAGATTCTTGATTATTAGCCCAGTTTTCAAGTTGGTCCAAATCGGGGTCCAAAATTAAACTTTGTTTGATTTCATCAAAAATTGAATAAATGGGGTTCTTTGATATACCAAATCTAACTGTGTATGTAGATTCTTCATTTTTGGTCCTGTTTTCAAATTGGTCTACACTAAAGTCCAAAGGGTCCAAAATTAAACTTAGTCTGATTTTAACAAAAATTGAAATCTTGGGGTTCTTTGATATGCTGAATCCAAAAATGTACTTAGATTTTTTATTATGGGCCCAGTTTTCAAGTTGGTCCAAATCAGGATCTAAAATTATTATATTAAGTATTGTGCAATAGCAAGTCTTTCAATTGCACAGTATTGTGCAATGGCAAGAAATATCTAATTGCACAATATTGTGAAATAGCAAATTTTTTTTTAATTAGAGTTATCTTTCTTTGTCCAGAATAGTAAGCAAGAAATATCTAATTGCAAAATATTGTGCAATAGCAAGATTTTTTTTTAATTGGAGTTATCTTTCTTTGTCCAGAATCAACTTAAATCTTTGTTATATACAATATACAATGTATATTCACTTTTTACTACCAACTGATAAATTAAAATAATCTTTACCATTCAGTGATAACAAGCAGTTTTTTTACATCTTAATATTTTATGATGTATTTAAATGAGTAGTTATTGTTGCAAACTCCATTAGAAATTTTGATTGAGATTAGTTTTGGAATAAGGGAAAGGGGGATGTGATTAAAAAAATTGGGTTCAATTTTTCTCATTTGAAATTTCATAAATAAAAAAGAAAATTTCTTCAAACATTTTTTTGAGAGGATTAATATTCAACAGCATAGTGAATTGCTCTAAGAGAAAACAAAAATTTTAAGTTCATTAGAACACATTCATTCTGTGTCAGAAACCTATGCTGTGTCAACTATTTAATCACAATCCAAATTTAGAGCTGAATCCAGCTTGAATGTTGTGTCCATACTTGCCCCAACCGTTCAGGGTTCAACCTCTGCGGTCGTATAAAGCTACGCCCTGCGGAGCATCTGGTTCATGGTTAAAGTAATTTTTTTGTGATTACAAATGGTCAACTTACATTGATGTATGGGTTGCCTGTAAGATGTACATATTCGTTTGGTAGGACTTGCCTACACCTGACCCACTTTTAATGGTTCATATTCTTAGTAGCTCCATTTCTGAGATAGTGCTACATGTAATAATAGGTCATCTATGTATTTTGTATAAAATGACTGTTAGTTGTGCGTATATAAATGCCAGAGTTGCTGTGACATTGACTTCATTTTCATTGATTATGGGTTTTTTTTACATGTTTATGTGACACCTGTAGTAGAACTTCTATCTTTTTAGATACTTTTCACATACAATTCAATCATGATCAATTAAACAGTCAAGGCATATCAGAGTATGTAGTCTTACATTTTATGAACAGTAAATTTACAGAAAATGACTTATCAATGACATTTCATGTCGAGATACCATCCAAGAGTCAACGTTCACCAGCAGTGACATCGAACTAATAGTTCTATATTTTCTCCCATTTATTTGTATTGTAGTCCTGTCATATAATGTTGTCATTTTAATGTTATAATTAACATTGCCATTAAAGCAGGAGGTTTGGTATGCCACAAAACCAGGTTCAAACCACTATTTTTTTCTTATAATGCCCTGTACCAAGTCAGGAAAATGGCCATTGTTATGTTTAAGTTCGTTTCTGCGTGTGTTACACATTTATGTTGTGTTTCTGTTGTGTCGTAGTTCTCTTATATTTGATACGTTTCCCTCAGTTTAAGTTTGTAACCCGGATTATTTTTTCTCTATCGATATATGAATTTCGAACAGCGGTATACTTCTATTGCCTTTATCTAAAACTCATAAAAAATAATAAGCTTGTAATGCAGAACGCCACACCGTCGTTTTATCTGCACAAAACTCGCTTGTAATACTGAAATCAATGCATTTGGAAGGACAAATCAATAACAAAGTTTGCAGTAATTTGAAAACCAAATATCCCTCAAGTTTGTGTTAGTCGTTCTGATGTCATCTATGCCTTGGTGGAAAAACCTTAGTGTTTCAATTGAGTTTCGTCTTGCCTGCTATGAAGAATGCGAGGTGAAGGAGGATACTAATACAGCGGTGACCCCATACTTTTTGCGTTAGACTTCATATTTCAGAAGGTAGACTACCTGGAAATTTTATATTTCGTTATCATTTGCTTTTTTTACAATTTCCGTCTGGCATTTGTCCCTAACTTCCTACATAGTTGACCGTTCTAAGACCGTTTAAAAAAATGGTTTTTAATTATTATTTTCGCACTTGTGTGTTAAAGTTTTTTTTCAAATGTAAACTCTTGGTCTATATATATCGAACGAAATTATTTTCCTCTTCCACATTTGTAACTGTTTGGTTCAGTAATGTATAACAACGACGGTTGGTCATTATAGTTTGCTTTCCTGTCCATTTTTATGTTCATACATTTTCCGAATGAACTTTCAGTATTCGTTAATTAATCCATATTTCTATGGGTTTTTTCCTCCAAAATCGCTTTAAAGAATTTATAAATTTATCGCTCGGATCGTCTTCAAATCTTGGTATCATCCACAAAAACCGGTAGATTAGTACCAGAGTTATCTTGGTCAGGTAGTTTGTTTAGATAAACGCGGAGAAACCATTTCTGATCCTTGGTGAATCTCAGATGTTAAATTTTTCCAATCTGATTCTTCACAATTGAACATTACCTTTCTGTTTTCTCCCGTGTACAAAGCTTTTATCCATTTTCTTGGTTCATTGGTCAAAATTTATATTTCTGTTTCTCAGATACCATCAGCAATAATTGATTATAAAATATATTGACATACACATCTAGAGAAGAGGGTCAGTTGAGAGCTATAGTGAAATGTCATGATTATGTAGATATATTTTGCTTGTTTTGTTCCGTACCATATATGTTTTTTTACCGTATGCGTATGGTCATGACCATATACAAGCACTCAAATGGTCCGAACATACGTACGCGTATGGTCGGACCATATGAGTATTATATTCGTTTGGTTAGGAACGGACCGGACCATAGAGGTATTTTCGAATATTTTAACATCCTTTGCAGGAACACACAGCTCCAAACCCCAAAAAATCCACAAATTACTATCTCACTTCTGTTATCTTTAACAAATATATAAATTATTGTATCTATTAGGTATCTTGCATAATTTCGCTCGAAGTCGATATAAAACCGCCTTTACACTGATGATATTCATCCGTAACTGAAACCACATGCGTAAGGGGCATGGGTCGCTATTCTGTTTTCTTAGTGTTTAAATTGTCAAAGTATTTCAGAACTTCCCGGTGACACAATGTTTTTCTTATTTCTGATTATTTCTTTAAATGGAAGTATTTTTGCTCGCATCCATTACTGTTTTACTGTAAGATCGTATAAGTAACAACAAGAACACATGAACACATTAACTAAAACAATAAGAACTTTCTTAAGAAATTATAATTTAATACAAATTTCAACACCAAAAGAAAGAAAAAAAGAAAAGAAAGAGGGCCCATGACCAAAGTGCCAGTGAGTTTTAGTTTGTAACCAGGATTTGATTTCTCTCAATCGATTAATGACTTATGAACAGCGGTATACTTCTGTTGCCTTTATTAAGCAATTTACTTATTGGTAAACCGTTCATTTAGATATTTCTTGAAGTAATTTTCTAAAGATGACATTTTGCATTTCGTAAGGACAAGGCGATAATGAGCCGATATAAACATATTTAACTATGATAGTTCTTTCTTTTAAGTAAGATTAACTTCATCAAATTCTTCATTTTACGATGGCTACCAAATGATTGAATTTGTAAAAAAAAATATTTTTAGAAACTTTTAATCTAGTAACACAGTTTTAACGTTCATCGTGTTAATTATCCGGACCATACGAGTTTGGTCGGACCACATGAGAAACTGAAATACGCAGATGGTCATGACCATACGCATATGGCAAATACTAATATGGTCTGGAACAGATATATGTAACAGTTGATACAATATTCAAGGACATATGTTTTCTGTTATAATTAGCCAGATTGGGGGATTCATCAAAGGTACTGATCAATGTGTGGACCAAATACAAAATATTTCACTAACTGTTAAGAAAATGTATATTCCTTTCCTTTCTTTTTTTCCTTGTTTACTTTCAACTCCGTCATTAAAAACCAATTACAAGTAGTCACATCCCTCTAAAGCATCAGAATTTGCTTTGAAATAAATATAAATTTTTAAGCATGAAATAGTTTATTCAGTAGAAAAGAAATCATACAAACAGTACAATCAATAATATCAAAATAGTAAAGAATAATAAGTAACACTCATGTCGACACAAGTATTTTGCTTCCTCACAATAAGTTATAGTAAAACGAGGGAAGTGTCTAAATATCCACCTATTTCATTCATTTCTAAGCTTGAATTCATTCATTTATCATCGGGCTGAACTAAGACTTCATTGAATGACTAGGTAAATATATAGACACAATTTAAGATCTGCTGAAAAGGCAATGTTTTGTACCATTATAACCACATCAGTTAAATTGAACATTGAGATAACGAATTGAATATAAAATAGAATTACTCATATAATTATAACTAGTTTTCAATATTTCATTTTATTTGAAAATAACTGGAAGTTGCATTGGAGCCAAAAAGATAAGAATAAGAATGTATATATTTAATTTATTTCTTCCATTGCAGTAACTTTTGGTTAACATTATAAAAAAGAAAAACTGTGTTACCAACAATGAAATAGGTATGATTATAACAACAACAAATGAAACTGTTCTAGCTCTATTAACATACCTGTGTGTGCCTATACACAACTAATATTATACTAATACTAAAATCGGATTGAAATATCAGAGCGTATTTTTTTCTTAATATTTTACTTTTTTTTACAAATTTTTATATCATTTTATTTCTTTTATGTTGCAATTTTTTTTCGTATTTATTTGTTGAATATAATATGTGTATTTTATCTTTATAACATATTGTTATATTTGACTATATGGGTTTTATATTGGTTTCTTGTAGCCATAAATACTGGCTTCAACTTTTCGAAAAATTCACAAATTCACAAATCAGCAAAACAGCAAAACAGATGTACAACATCTTTAACTTTTTTTAAAGACATTTGTTAGAACTTTAGATCTTTAACTTTAGTTTAAAAATTATCCGAAACTTTACATCTGATTTGCTGTATAATATTAAGCCAGTGTTTATGCTGGTTTTTGATGATCAAGATTCAAGACAAGCTCGTATGACATTTAATACTTGATATATCTAAAATATGACATGCAACTGAGAGAATTTTCAGAATATGACTTACCAGATTAATTAGATACTTTTATTGCTATATTTCAGTTTGCATCACAAGGACCAGACGAGGTTGTCCCACATATTAATCAAATAAGAATATGGGGCAAATACGTCTCGATCTTGTGAATGATTTTGCTGAAACGTTCAAGTGTAGATTTTTCTATAGTATTATTCATAAGGTATTTCTATTTACGAATAATTTTCAGAAGAAAATGACGTAGGATTGAATTTTATTTCGGGAACCTCAAAAACAATTAATATTTGCTCATACATTATGCCAACTTTAAAGATTTTAAAGAGCATTATGCTGATTTTAGGAAACACTTTCTTCAGTTGCATTTTACAAGAACATGATGCTTATCACTGTCACCAGTGGTCTGAATCTTTGATAACTTATGAATTTAATGTAAGAAGCAAAGCATTGTTTGGCTAACTTCTTAAAGGGACATGAAGGAGAATTACACAGGAAAACTGCATTACTATAAATTTGTAATGTTAATAATTCCAATAGCATTTTTCTTAATATCAGTTTCGCAAAAATTTCAAAGTTAAAAGTTTTTGATATATCCGTTCTCCAATTTAATTTACATTTGGCTATAGGCAAAAACCAACCAATTACACACAGTTTCCAATAGTCACAAACTGATCAAAAGGTTCAATATCACTCCCTGATGTAATCAAAGTTGTTTCAGTGAAACGAATAAATTGCAGTGTACTTCTTATAACTTAAATGTACATCTATGTTTTAAATCAAATTTCAATAGTCTTATCTAAGTACATGATTCTATAATTAGCGATTTGTTATTGCTGTTACTGTTTCAATACAGTGTTGAGAAAGGTAATGCAGTTATAACATGGAATTATTTGAATCTGCAATCATTTTTAATTCTGGAAATATTGATCAGAAATGTATGATGAAAACTGACCCAACTAAAAAGGGTTAGCCATGCACATAGCTAGGGTTAATTTTACTTTCACTGATATATCAGTATGAACTAACTAACCGCCTTAGTTATGCATGCATGGCTAACACTCCTAAATTGGGTTGTTTTTCATCATAAATTTCTTATCAATTTTCAAGATTTCAAAATGATTCCGTATTCAAACAATTCCTTTGTTTTATTGCTTTATATTGGTGCCGTATTATAAAATAATTGATTTGATATTGTTACTGATTAAAATAAAAATACGCAAGTGGATTTGAAGCAACTAGAAGATGCACATATTTATTTCGCCTTCAACTTGTTTTACTGCAACTTCCTTATACCTTTCAAATTGCTGAAACTTATTATTTGTTAAAATTTTGACAAAATGGTGCAGTATGTAATTTGCTAGCCTTTTTGACAGACAAAAGCTTCTTGAAGAATGAAATCGGTTTGTTTCTCCAATACAAAAAAGTGTAATTATAGTTTATCCTGTGTTATCCTCACTAAGTACAATTAAAATGATAAGTTTAGAGAATTGTGCAGCATGCAAAGCCCACTCCGTTTTCATCGCCACAGCAAATAAGTGGTCTTAATTCTTCATCTTCTTCTGTTTTTTTTCTGAACCAAGTCTTGGGTTGCTTTGTGTAGATCTCTTCCTCTTCCTGTTAATTTCAAAACAACATAAAAGGTAAGTGGCTTATTAAACAGAAGTATAAAAAAAATCAAGTTGGTCGGATATTTTGATTTTTGTCATATGATACAGTGGAAGTGCAATGATACCGACAAACCATTTGATTTCTATCAGTCATAACTTTGAATATATTTGTGCTCTGATAAAGTTTTCAAATTAAGAACCAGTTAACAGTCTGTAATGGTAGGTTTTGGAGTAAAGCTTTTAAATGAGTGATTTGGAAGTTAACTTAAAAAACTCGAATAAAACAAAAATCAGTTGGATAGACCTTCATGTGTGTCAATTATACGATGTTAATAGTGTAATCAGATTGCAAAAATGGCTGAATCCAAGGTTTAAGACGTCAACATTTCTAGCATTATATTTCGATTATATCATATCATAGTTACATATCATGTAAGTCAATAACAATATTATTACCAAACATATTTTGACAATTACTTAAGGGAGGTCAATAAAATCCCCTTTTGGACTTAGTAGAATTAAAAGACCGAAATTGGGACAAACTTTTAATTCAAGGTCCATATGTTAACTTTCACCAAAAAAAAAAGGTTATTAATTCAAACATCATACTAAAGACACACTGCAATCTTAATGAACTTCGGATTATTTTACTTAACCATTTTAAGACTGAACCTATTGTTTAGAGAGTTTGTGTTTTCTGAGTGGTCCGTAGATGGCAAGGTAAAATTGCTGACCCTATCGAACACCCTTGTCAACAGTCAATCATTAATATCATAATAGTTACCTCTTCGTCATAGTCAAAATTGGCAATAATCCTTGGTTTCTTAAGTGTTATGTCCGGAACATTATTTTTTTCAGACAGACCACATTTCTGTAAGTCATCCTTTAAATTTTGCTCTACTCTGCTGTCTGTTACCTCCTTGTCAGTTAGTTCTGTATGATCATCATTTAACTCAGTATTGTCTACTTCTGTCTTCTCGGAAACCTTCTTTTCATTCAAATTACTTTCCTGATGTGTTATATCATCTTCCTCAGAAACAAAACTTTCATTGAAACCTTCCTCTTTTTCATCGACAAATACGTCATCTTCTGTGTTGTTTCCTTGTTTATCCAGATTAGATCCGCAATCAAGTTGGTTGTCATTGTCGTTTAGTTGAATTTCATCTTCGCTTTCTGATGTTGTTCTTATTCTATGGTCTTCTTCAGAATTATATCCTGTATCACAACTACTGTGTCTTTCTTCATCATGCTTAATCTCTGCAAGTTTCATTTCTTCTTGAAGACTGGTTTCGGTATAACTTAGTTCAGGCACATCAATGGTTTCCTCATCGTTGTCATCGTATACCTATAAAGGAGAGTTTATATAACGTACTTAGAATATATCAAAGCTCAGAGTTTCAGCTTATGATGAGAAGCATTGTTTTAATTGAGAAATGACGATTACAGAAACAATGTCGCCCATTTCTTACACAAATCATACAAAACATTTTTCCTATCCTTTCATGCCATGCAAAAATCGAGATACAGGTGAAAAAATTAGCTACATTTTTCGCCGAAAATGTTCATAATAAAAAGGTAAAATCAAATAACAGCACATTTTCAAGAAAAGAAAACATTCGATGAGATCGGAACAAAATTTTGTGATTTTGTTTCTAAAGAAAATTCAATTGCTTTGCATTACATTAATGTTTTTCGTTTTGAGTACCGTGACTCTTTGTTTACTAGAAATAAGGAGATGTGGTGTGAGTGTCAATGTGGCAACATCCATCCAAGTCACAATGTGTAAAAAGTAAACAGTTATAGGTCCAAGTACGGCCTTCAACACGGAGCCTTGGCTCACACCAAACAGCAAGCTATAAAGAAACTTTAATGGCTAAATTTCTATAGATGAACCGACAAAAAGATCAAAAGTCTTACACTTTCTTCATCATCTTCCTTATTATTAGCATCAGCTTGGTTAACACTGATAGCATCTACTGACACCTCATCTTCATCGCAGTTTATACTGATGGTACCAGTTTTAGTTCCGTAGAACAACTCGTCGACCATACTTGGAGACAAGGAGATATCATCGTCAGCAACCAGAGCAGCGTACTTGCCTTTATTTCCTGAAATTGATAGAAATTGAACCATGGATACAATAACTTTTTCCCTCGAAATATTGAATTTTGGTGACACTTAAAGTAATTTCGATCGGTTACTGTCATTCAGGACCTAGAAATCATTTTTTTTATTAAGCTTAATATATTATATATTTCTAGAGTGTCAAAGATATGTTCTGTAAATGAAGTTAACTGTATACTGTATATGTAAGGGCTAGTTTGTTACGTGATTTATTACCGATTAAGTGTAAAATCTATTTTGATACATACATTTTTTATTTTTTTTACTCAAGTTATGGGACTTAAAAAGATTATATCATAAAAATGAACATGTAGCTTGAACTTGTAGTAAATTCAATCGACACAATCGATAATATCGATTAATTCACTGATGTTGTATTCAAATGATCTAGAGATTGACTGATCGTTTATGGTCACCCGATACGTGTGTGTTTGCTTTTAGATTTGTCTGTATTTCCTCTATAAAGATAGTCAGTTAAAAATAATTAACAGTGTAATATGTATATATATGAAACTATGAATGTTGGAATATTAGTTTTACCATTGTATGTTTTGGCTTTTAGTACTGGTGTTCCTTTTCCTTCATACTTCTTCGATTTCTTTTTGTCTTTTGCTGTAATAGTGAGTTTCACGTATAAAAGAGAGTTTAAGATGATATCTACACACTGTTACAGGGTTGAAGGTGGATTTAAGACAAATTAAGCCACATCATGACGGTTTTGTCAATTAAGTTTTTTATTTTGTTTTATGTTAAAACACAAAAATTATGCATAACTAACAAAATAATAGAATCCTCTCAAATAGAAATTATTCATTTGATTTATTTTTTCACTTGAGCATGTTAAAACGTGGACATCCTATAATTAGGAGTAATGAGTAATTTTATTTATCCCACAAGGAACTCCATAACTTCAAAAAGAAATATGCGACATTATGAATGCTTTAACAACATAAAAAGAGACTAAAACTATAGACACAGAAACAAATATTTCTCGACCGTATAAAAATTTGAACTAACTTGAAGAAGCTCTATAATCTGAGAAGGTACACAGGCCAATAACTCAATTTCAACAGGTTAAACAATTATTAAAAGGCTGCGAGGGATTTTTTCATTATATTTCCGTTAATTTTAATTTATGTAAAAAGGAGGCTTATCCAGTACCTCATGAAGCTTAGGTCATTGTCAACACCAAGATGCCAAAAAAAGAAGAAATATGCATGCATCATAATTTTACAAGCAATAGTAAGGTTCCTCAAAAAGTAATGAGTTTTGAATGTGTTTGGCCTTACTATTGGTACTTTTGATTTTTTTTTGTATATATTAGACTGAAACTTAATTGCATCATGTTCATTTTCTGTATCTTTTCTATTCCATTATTATTGTTTATACTATGTATACATTATTCACACAAGTACTACTGATCAGTCGAAGGCGTTATACGTATCACAATCCACAAATAAATGCCAAATAATTCATTCTGGCAGTTCATCAAAGAGGGTGCGTATTTCTGCATATTTTCACAGAAGATCGACTCATTGTTACACAAACACACATGTATTCTCTCATAGTAAGAACAGCTTAATCCAATTGATTATTAATCATTCATCGAGAGATGGAAACTGCCAAAAACCTAGATATTGTGATTTTTTTTAAAGCATAAATATTATATAAGTAAGAGTTATCTAAAATGCTGTTGCCAATAATAAATCTGCAAAATGAGATCGAGCTTTGCACTGGTAATAAAGTTCAAGCTGTAGTTTGTAAAGATGAAACATTTTATAAATAATTGCAATTCTAAAATTCCGTTCTATGAGTTTATACTATGTTGAATTGGTGCCAGCAATCTATGAACATAGTTGACTAAACAATGTATAAAGCAACCATCATATTAAAAGTTAAAGATTCTGCATAGATCAAATAAAAAAAAGGAGTAACTCTTGCAAATAGAATAAACATTGCTAGAGTATGAATTCAGGAAATCTTCATTATAATTATTCAGTATAAGGCACTTTCATTTCATAGATATAGGAAGATGTGGTGTGAGTGCCAATGAGACAACTCTCCATACAAATAACAATTTAAAAAGTAAACCATTATAGGTTAAAGTACGGCCTTCAACACGGAGCCTTAGCTCACACCGAACAACAAGCTATAAAGGGCCCCAAAATTACTAGTGTAAAACCATTCAAACGGGAAAACCAACGGTCTAATCTATATAAACAAAACGAGAAACGAGAAACACGTATATATTACATAAACAAACGACAACTACTGTACATACATTTGGCTTTTCGAACTTTTGGCCACGAGCGCAAAAGGTGAAGGAACGTTATATTCAAGAAGCACGTGCTGTTTGGAGAGAAATCAATTTGGCCTTTTGTTTTTCAATGAGCACATGAAAACAAGCTATGACTATAAGCAAAAAACATAATATGTCAACGAACTGTAAATTGTGGCATTTTTTTCTCTCTATAATTTAATAATTTATTTTGATAAGGGATATACACATTAGTCATGTTTGTCCTTAACTCACCATGTTTTCGTCTTTTCCGGTTCTGCCTTCTGCCACCAACAAAAAGAACATCAGTTTTTTCAAGTTGGAATGCTTTGTTTAAAGCATTTTGTATTTTGACTCGGAGTGGGCTGTGCATACTACAATCTCTAATAGGGTGTGAGGACAAGTTATTGGGATAGCTGCATGGTGTTGCGCTATACCCTAAAATAGAAGATGTACCGTGTCAAGATGGACATAACTAAAAAAAAGTATGAGGACGAAATATTGGGGGTAGCTATAACCTTAATGGTTTATTATCATTCTATAGAAAATACTGGGTTTTTCATTGATGATAATTCAATTTCTTCTGAAAAAATATTATCATAAAACTCATAAAATTGTCATATTGGAACGTTTAACTACTTTTAACAAACAGTACTGACGGTGTTGTCACTTCTTCAAAATTTATTTTCCTACTAATATCATTTTCTATCTTTCTTTTTGCTTTCCTCTTTAATTTATCAAATATATTAAAAATCTTTCATTTAAAAACTTTTATAGTTTTACAGTATATGTCTATATAATCAACTTACCTGCTGTACAAGTGTAAAATTCCTTTAAAATTATTTTCTAAAAAGCAAAGGAACTAGTCCCCCGATAGCTGTTGGAAAACTGCACGTGGTTAACATATGAATCAGTATATGTAGTACGTATGTGTATATAGTTAATTAAGATCTGCAGCAATGTGCACACATACAACAGATGTCTGAATGACCGAACTTCATGAGGCATTCAGATGGTGTAATTAACAGCGCATTATAACATTAAGCAACTGATTGTCTGGACAGTTCTTATGTGTTATTATGTTATTTTCATAATATTACAGTTGAGAAAAGTAAGGGATTAATAGAGGAATTATGTATCATAATATTTATTTCATTTGACAGACGAAATCCGGATATTGACAAAAACGTCAAGGTAAAAATGTAAAACTTCGATTTTTCTAAAACTGAACATTTTAAATTGTCATGATTTCTTTTAACTGCCTTGGTTGCTACACTAAAAATATTGTAATCCCGACGATAAAAAAAAAACCCATTCATTTGAATAATCCATAATATTTGGAATCATTTTACAGTTTTTTTCCTAGAATTAAAAAAAAACAAACTCTAATGATTGTTTAATTCTGTTAAATTTTGATTTGAAAACAAAAAGTATTGAAACAACCATCCTCAAATCAGTTAGGATAACCGTCCCTGCGAGACCACCCTCATCGGTAGTCAAGGTCATTCAACACCCCTAGTGGTAGCATTTGCCCTTGAACAATTGCAGTTTACAGTAAAAGCTACTTACCTAAGGCTGGGTAACAGTACTTTTGAACAAGGCCATAAAATTTAGTTTTATATCTATCACGAAATAATCCAGACAGACGAAGTTCATTCATATTTCTGCATCAAATTTCGCGATATATATCAAGCTATGCGCAAGTTTTTGAAGACACGTTTATACTACTCATACGGGGCGCCGAATGGGACTCTTGTGGTTTTGTACTCAAAATTCAATTTTGTACGGACAAAAGTGACTTTTGTTCAACAAAAATAAGTTCAGTTTAACAAAATTTGTATCATACTACAAATTTAAAATTTTGTCATACAAAATTATCTATCAGCGGACAAAAGTCACTTTTGTCATGACAAAATTCATTTTTGTTACACAGACTTGAATTTTGTTACCTAATTTGAAAATTGGGCGACAAAAGTCAATTTTGTATTCAAATTAGTTTAGTTTGGTTTCTGTGAACTAATTTGCATACAAAATCGACTTTTGTTACACAAAATTGACAAAAATGAATTTTGTCTCAACAAAATTGACAAAATTGACTTTTGTCTCAACAAAATTGACTTTTGTCTCAACAAATCTGAACAAAATTGACAAAATTGACTTTTGTCTCAACAAAATTGACAAAATTGACTTTTGTCTCAACAAAATTGACAAAATTGACTTTTGTGAGACAAAATTGACTTTTGTGAGACAAAATTGACTTTTGTCTCAACAAAATTGACAAAATTGACTTTTGTCTCAACAAAATTGACAAATTGAATTTTGTCTCAACAAAATTGAATTTTGTCTCACGAAAGTCAATTTTGTCTCACGAAAGTCAATTTTGTCGTCACAAAAATGAATTTTGTCGTCACAAAATTGACTTTTGTCTCAACAAAATTGACAAAATTGACTTTTGTCTCAACAAAATTAACAAAATTGACTTTTGTCTCAACAAAATAAACAAAATTGACTTTTGTCTCAACAAAATTAACAAAATTGACTTTTGTCTCAACAAAATTGATTTTTGTCTCAACAAAATTGATTTTTGTCTCAACAAAATTGACAGAATTGACTTTTGTCTCAACAAAATTAACAAAATTGACAAAATTGAATTTTGTCTCACAAAATTGAATTTTGTCTCACAAAAATCAATTTTGTCTCACAAAAGTCAATTTTGTCTCACAAAATTGAATCTTACCTCACACAATTGACTTTTGTGATTTAATTTCCATATCAGGTAACAAAAGTCAATTTTGTATGCAAATATGTTTATATTTGCATACCTTTTAGACAAAATTGACTTTTGTCATGACAAATATGAATTTTGTCTACAAAAATGAATTTTGTCATGACAAAAATTAATTTTGTCTACACAAATGAATTTTGTCATCACAAAAAGGAAGTTCTCACAAAACAAGTCTGTAGCACATAGTTTTGTAAGACAAAAATGATTTTGTTATGACAGAATTGAATTTTGTACAAAACCACAAGAGTCCCATTCGGCGCCCCGTAACTCATGCCGTCATTAATTATGTGTACATTTCTAACATTTATATTTATTATAAGTACATGTATACAAATATCAAACATACAATTTATCATTCACTAGAGCACTCACAGCAATTAGTGATTTAGCCAATATGAATATAAAGAGATGCGGCGTATTATGTCTTACTCTATGAGACAGCAACCCAAAGGAATGATAACAGACATAAGTCATGCTAAGATTTATATATGAAGTGTCGTCAACGATATTTTTATGGCCTAGGGAATTGTAAATAGATTTAGCAGAGCATGTCAAAGATCAGCATCAAATTAATAGAATGTTACAACATTTACATATAACTAACTATTCATGTTCAAGGCCAGATCAAAATAAACAATTTATCCAGATATTAAATGGATAAGAAGCAAATGTGGTCAACCTGGATTGAGGATTGCTGATGGAAGAAAAACGTCGGAAAGAGGCCGAAATATGTTTTTCAACTTTGCACACAAGAACTCACAAAAAGGTGTTGCCTGGATTCTTAAACTTGCAGAGAACGTTTCACACTTTTAATATTTGTATCCTAATTTATATATTTATCAAATGATGTCCACTAAGATGATTGCAATAAAGTGTCTTTTGTCTGTCGAAATCCCCATTGTCACAGAAAATGTCTAATATGAAATTAACTAGATAAGAACAAACATACTTTAGATAACCTTTAGCTTTGGATTGTTAGTTTTGCTCATTTTTTGTTGAATGTTTTGCGGTCTTCTGTGTGTCTTTTTTTTTTTTTTTTGACTTATGGTTTAGATACTAGATACATCAGATACTGTTTAGGATCAATTTGTCAAATAAGACAGTAAGAAAGTGATAAAAGTAAATAAAAACTAGCATTTAAAATATATTAAAACCTTATGCAAGGTGGACGTGTTGGGCGGAACTGTAAATTGATTTTGTATCAATTGTACATTTATTTATTGAAATAATTATATTCCCTAATGCGTTATCATCCAAGAGAACTTTATTAAATATAATGTATGTAGCAACAAAAGACATCCACAGAATTACTGGCGGTTCCTGGCTTTTGACTGGCACCAAACCCTCCTTATAACCGTGTAAAGCGGTGTAAAAGTACGACATAAGAACAAAATATTAAAATCAGTTGAAAGGGTTTATGTGATCAATTATGAGCACAGAAAAATCCTGAGTACTTTTATATATAAACACCGAATTTAAATAACATCTTCATGTGTCCGATGGGAGTGATTTTGGTAGTGATAGCTCTCACAATTTCTCATTATGGCTAATATATTTAATATTTTCCTCCTTAAAACGTAAAGATATGATCTCAGATTTCCCAACTTCTTGTTTTGTTGATATTCTTCATTTCAATTTTGTATTAGTCCAAGACAGTTAATGCTTTTGGTCATCTTTCGAGTCTTGGAAGCTATGTTACGATAAGTTGTTATTTTGTTTGGTCTGGGTTTTTTTCGAGGGAGGTAATGAGTTGCTCTTGGTAGCTCTTGGTTGCTCTTGGTAGCTCTTGGTTGCTCTTTTTTTTCTTCAAGTATCTGTTATTTGGTCAATTAGATGTGTTTCTATTATCGCTAGGGTTTTTAAGTGACGATGGTGTTTCTTGTACTGTTGTTGCTGACATGCACAGATAAATGAATAAGTTAATAACGAGAGAAAGAAATATTGTTCTTTATTAACAGAAGTACAGCTTTGTCATTTTTATGCTAAATAAAAAGAGCCGTTTATAATAGCAGTTTACAGTATAGCAAATACTATGACCAGACATGCACACACACGCACACACACACAACCCACACACATACATATGAATTAATCAACTTTTAAACGAAGTTTTCGTCATATAACATTTCGTTAAACATAAATCATTAGGTTGTTGTATACCTTGATCTTTTTGTCAGAAAATATAAACTGCTTAATATTCCAAGACAACATACATGGGGAATACAAATGAATTTTGTAGTCACCACAAGAAAATAAAATCCATTGATTTTAGTTTTATACTATCATCAAACTGACAGTAAATTTATAAATATTAAATTCCAGTATACTTCGTGTTCTTTTAAAAGAAAACGGCTAAATTTCAGTAAACTTTGTGTTCTTTTAAAATAAAACGGCTTCTACCGAGGAAGTAGTAGACGGCACTAATATACCCAGCCCTCTCTTGACAGGTTTCAGCCTATACCACAGGCGGCAACAAAACAGTATCAATTACATGGATCACTCCATTGACAACTGAAATATCCGCTGTTGTTATTTTGCAGTCATTTACCATCAACTTATCTGACAAATAAAAAAACAAATTTTATCATTAATTTTTTTTGAAAACAACTGGATATATGTGTAGCCGTAACGGTTAATTGTAAGCTTTCTATCTTATTTTTCTTGTTTGTATTTGTCTTGTGCCTTTCATACACATTTGTTGTTACAGCATCTAATTGAAATTTTGAATGTGTATGATTCACCGAACTAAAGAGACTACACAATCTATAAGGGTTCTGACATTTCGTAACAACCAATACTTTTTCTGCAGGAAAGTATTGTTGAAATATATTTTTGGATTATCACATCATCGTATCTACAGTCTACTGCAATGTTTATGAGGTTTTTGTATGAAGTTACTCTCAAATACAGTTACAAATGTTCAGAACGACACGATTTATGTCATAAGATTAAGTAGCTTGCCTTTAGTAGCCGAAACATTCTTTGATTATCAATATTTGCTTGTAACTGCCTGTAATTTTGTTGGCTAAGTGAATCAGTTTCAAAGTGGTTTTTTTCCTTTCTAGGTTCTTTAATGTGCACTTTGGTATTTCAATTATCGGGTTTAGAAGGGACGGGTTGAAATTAAAAAAGTTCACGTAACCCCGCCAGATGTTCATGTGCCTGTTCCAGTTCAAGAACCTCTTCACGTGCTGCTTTTGTGTAGATGCAGATCTTTGATTGTCCCTTAATTCATACACATTACTAAACTCAACAAAGGAGATTACATACAAAAAAGACAGTCTTAGTGTCTATTGTCGAAAATCATATGGCGGCTTTATATTCTTTTTAGCTATTAATGTTTGGTAGCTCCCATTCAATCGGCGTTACCCAACATATTCTTTATTCGGATCAATCAAATAAGAACCACGACACCAAAAATCGGTGTAGCAAAAATAAAAGAAAGAAATAATTGATGCAAGCTATACTTTATTGTAGTTTTAACATGGGTAGGCATTATATTCGTGATTATTTTTGCCTGAGCGATAGTGAGGGTTAAGATAACACAAATATAATGCCTACCCATGTTAAAACTACAATAAAGTATAACTTGCATCAATTATTTCGATTCTGATTAGGACAATCAAGGTGATTGCTATGTCCGATGTGTATAAGGGTAAAGCGACTGTGTAGGCTCTTCCACGAACCTCCCTTTTTTGTTTGAAACGGCTGGCACTGTGATTTTTCAGAGTGAGGAGTTTTTGAACAGCCAACATGAACGGTTGTCGTATCTAGGTCAAATATGTCAATTTCGGAATGCAACACATTACAGTCATAATAATGAATTAGTAACAACATGTGCATCATTTAAGAGTTTGGAGGTGTTTTAAGTTAATGAAATATGTATTAAATGCATGCCAATTTGATAAAATTCATTATTTTGCAGTAGTCAATATACGCATGTGCAACAAAAATATTGGATTTAGAGCACGGGTTTATAAATAAAGCGAAAGAAGCACGTCATATTAGAATACGAAATAAATAATCCTTAAAATTTTACAAATTCCATAATTTTGTCGAAATCTATATCAATTTACTATTTCGTGTGTGTAACTGTTTGTAGTAATATTATGGCGTCACAATAGTGATATCTTTACTTTTTAAAATGAATTACCTGGATTCATTGTGATATTTAAAGATCTGCCTTCTACTGTTTGTAGTACCATTCCATTCGTCAAACCAGCAGTGTATATAGTTCCTTTCACTAAGTGATAATTTAAAGCATCTACAAAATTAAAGATGTGTTTTTCACCATATCAGATTAACAGCCCATGTTCATTTGGCTTTTGTCAAGTGCGCAAAGATATTTTGTGAGAGGATATTTTTTTTTCTTCAACCAGATATTTACGTTATCATAGCTTGACAACTTCAATGCAATCGTTTGCTCAATTTTCTACAGAAAATATCTAAGATAATGTCATAATTTGAAATAACACGAACGGTCTTCAATATATCACATTGGGAAAAAAAACAGTTTAACTAAAAGAAAGTATCAACATAATCTGTCATTTAATTCTAAACCAACTTAAAAAATAAGGCAGAAAACAACAGAAACTAGTGAAAACTCGATGCAAAGAAGTGGGTCACTTCTCTCTGGTTAGTTAACACGAAAGCCTTTTCGAAGAGTAAAAATAGCAATACGATAACTTCATGTTTTGACAATATATTGGGAATACGTACGTGTATTTAAAATAGACTCTCAGTAAAGTTCGGTTTGAACGAAGGAGTTAAATCCCATGTCTCATGCAGGGATAATGACAAGCTCTCTTCGAGAAAACATTTGTATATCGATTTTTTAACAAATTAATTGAAAAGTTGTTCTTTACTAGTTTGAAGAAACAAGAATGATTTAAGTGCCTTATATGGTCGGTAATACTTTTCCTTTAAATTTTTGGTTCGCGTATGTTTCTATTCAGTCAGTTCGAGTGCATCATGTATTCATAACCAAAAGTATGTAAAATATGCAAGTGATCATAAATAAATTTACCTGTAAGTTTTTTGTCATCACTAACTAATTTAATCAAAAGGTATGGAGGGAATTGGTCAAAAGCTGTATCTGTTGGCGCAAATAACGTAAAAGGTCCATCTGCAAATAGAAAAAAAAAGTTATTTAAAATATATATCATCGACATTTACAGTGACAAAACTTTCCGCTTGCAATTTCATGTCCAGAAAAGGTTTCCATTGCATTGTAATATTATGTAATAAAAAAAAACATGACTTGAAAAATACGTGTGCTGAGTAACTTCATAAGCTCAAGCACATGCCGTAAATCCATAATCCATAACATTAACTAAACGTTATAATTCAAACTGATACATGCCAACCTAAATGTGAAATTGAATTTGAGCACTAAGTATTATATTCCTCATAATATGACAATGTCCGAAAAAATATTAGCATGGTAACAAATGCTACCGTTCTTTTCTAATAAACTGTCCAATGGTATAGCAATTTTAACAAAAACGAATGTTCCAATTTTCCTAGTCAAACATGGTTTCGGAGAATTTGAGATTTTATATCGTTTTTTTTCATAATTATATTACTCCCATTGCCTTTGTATATCTAAGAATTTTCAACAGTTTGCTCTAAACGTTTAAGATGCCATGTCTAGAAAAGAAAAAAAGCCAACTTTCAGCAATTTCAATGTATAAAATGCATGATTTAAATATAGCTTTATGGAGACATCCTTCTCACATGTATATATGCTTTTTGATAAACGAAAATAGTTCTGAAAAATGTGATTAAAACTATTAAACATGAACGCGAACTCAATCATTCTTACCTATTAACTTGCGTTCTAGTTTGACCTTTACAAACGAATGAACGAATTTATAAAACTCGCCATCGCTGGCTAAGTACTGGAGCATGTTTTGACTTGGTAACGGCACAAGGACCTTGTCAATCACATGGATAACACCATTTGTTGCGTTTTGGTCAGTAAGTAAAACTTTACTTCCATCTATTACTATTTTCTGAAGAAATATATAGATATGAATAGTCAAAGATTATCGGTCCAGGTTTTAAAAGAAAATAAATAGTTCCATATATGTTAATCAGTAAAAAGGAGTCAATTGAATACCAGACAACAATTTTAATTTTGTGCGGGGTTAAAAAAAAATTTGTAATCTCAATCCTCAACTTTTATTATCAATCAATAAAACACCTTTTACTATCAATCAATAAAACAACACAATATGCATAATATTAATAGGTGTACAATGAGAATCATTATGCCCGCGTCACACTGTCCCGATTTTTACGCCGATGGCAACACGATAATGGAAATTTTCAAAATCGGGACTGATCGTATCCAGATCGGGCTATTCGTAGTGCCATCTTTAACCATCTTTAACCATCGGCCACTTTTTCTAGCCTTCGGGGACAACTTCGGGAAGGGTTCTAAATTTTTTAACATGTTAAAAAATCCCCGAAGGTGCGTCCGATGTTGAGGGTTCGTATTGAGTTCGTATCACCATCCTCACCATCGTAATGTCACCGGGAATGCATCTTTGCACATCGTATTGCATTCGTGTTTCCATCGTTTCCATCGGGCAGTTTTGACATTGCGATGTCTACACGAATGAATCACGAAGATACCCGAGGGTCTTACGATGGCAACACGACTTCGTGAAGACCTCGTAATCCCGTCGTGTTGCCATCGAATAAGAGTACGAAGGCGACAAGATGGAACTACGACGGCAATAAATCCAGCTAAATGTAAAAGTTAATTTTCGCGCTAAAATACATTTAAAGTGCCATGCGCGATATGCACTGGTCAGTCTAATACGACAGTTAAGAAAGACGTTCACAAAATATGGAGCTCATATCATATGATTCTATGAGAACAAGAAAGGCGACAGCGTTGTTTCTATTAATTCAAATGGAACAAGAAGAGCAGCTATTACAGGCACAGGATTTACTTTTACAAGTAAAATATTATTTTTTTGTCAATTTTTCATATCAAGTGACATAATGAAAATCATAAACGCGCCTCGTACACCAACACTGCAGGTACACGTATATAGGGAAACCAACTTTTTCTGATTTTTTTTGTATCGTCTGAGTTGTTGTCACACGAATGTTTACTCCATAACCATTTTGTTTTCTATATGTCATATTTTGCCGCATTTGTTGCTTTCCCCACATCCTTCCTTTTGTCTATATTATTATGATATTCTCCTGGAAAGAGCTCTTTTTTTTCTTCTTAAAAGGGATCAACGAACCCATTACCTTACCTTTAAGATAGATCAGTAAACATGGGCATAATTATGGGTGATTATTCAGACTAGTGCACACATTTTACAGTTCAAACAAGGCAATGCCGAGCGTGGTATCCCCTCGTATGTAACATATTGGGGACAAATATGGACACTATATTTGTATATGACACATGCAGAAAATTGTAAATTGAATATGCATATTTGATACATAAACTATTTTTTAGAAATCAACCAAAACATTCAGTAACTGGAAATACCTTTAATATTGTCTTTAGAACCAGCAGGTTAAAAATGAGCAACCAATTTCCTGTGTATTATGCTATTTCAAGGAGAAAAAACAAGTCCATCTGCATGACCTTGACCTTTGGTCTTGAACGTAAAAAATGTCAGATCATTACAAGAAGGAACAATATACCAAATGTGGTTAAAATCTTTTGAAGCATATTGGTTTTAGAGTGTCCACAAGGGCGGTATTGCCTTGTAATACAACTGCCACTGTGACCTTGACCTTTGAACTTTAAAGTCAATAGCGCTTAAGATATTCTTAACGAGTAACACCATACCAAGTTTTGAGTATTTTGATTCTAGAGTGTCCATAACAATTGTATCTACACGCAACTTACATGTAGTAGGCGAGGGGATAATAAACTAAGTTTTATAAGAATTAGACAAAAAGATCGATTTCCCGCCATGCATGGCAGACTTGTACAGAAACGATATGTTGTCGAAATTCTGTTCGTATCTTTTAGACATCGTATGGCCATCGCGCCATCATCGTAATCCATCGTGTAGCCTTCGTAATCCATCGTGTAGCCTTCGTGATCCATCGTGTAGGCTTCGGCTGAGATATGAAGCTTAAATACCCGTCTTCGGTTAACCTTCGTATGTCCATCTTTTGCTATCATATATAATTTCGGCACCATCGTATAGACTTCGTTATTCATCGTACTTGCTTCGGTCACTTTTTGGTATTTTAACGAGATCGGGACCAACTTCGTACGAACTTACAATTTTCGCATTCGGGTGTCCATCGTATATAAAAATCGGGACAGTGTGACGCGGGCATTAGAGAAAATAGCACCAAATTTCCTTTAAATGGAAACCTAAACAAAGCACAAAAAAAAAATAGTAGCGCGTGGAAGAGGGCTCGCAGTTGCTGAACGGAAATTTAAAATACTTTCCCGGCTGATATTAACCATGCCGTCCCACATAGATGAATAAGTGATGGAGATAATCCATCGTTCGATATTGGCGAGTAAATGACAAGATACAAAGCAGACTGATTCAGTTATGTTTGATGGCATACAACACGGTTTCATTGTAACAAACTTTCCGTATAGATGATGAAATAATTTTTTTTCGTGATTTTTACGATAAATTTTTACAACCGACGAAACTCTTTTTTCCTTGACGTCATAATATTTACCTTATTATAAAGGTTGATCCTAACTTTCATGTTATTGTTAAGGGTGGGTATCCTTTTCTCATTTTTTAACTCCTTGGTATATATCTTCCAGCTTAGTATATGGAACAAAAGTACAGACTTTAACAGCTCCTTGTCTTTCATTATCTTATTTAATACACCATCTGCTAAAGCATCAAATGCATTATCTGTTGGTACAAAAACTGTAAACGGACCTGCAAATCATACATAAAAATTTAAAACACATTGAAAAAGTCGAAAAATACTGTATATGTGGTATCTGTTTTGAGGTACTATATATAATGAAACCCCTTGGAACGGGTACTAATTTAAAGCAACTTCAAGAGACAAAACGTTGCTTATCCCACCTTTTTAAAAAGATATGATCTAGCCAGTGTTTATGAATTGTCATGAACTTACTAATACATTTTGTGAGTAAACTTCAAGGTCACAAAATTATGTGATCGTGATAAATTAGGACGGCAGTATAGTTTACCCGGTGTTCAAATCTCGTAAATGAATTAGAAAATAGTAAAATCACAAAAATTCCTAACTCCGACGCAAAATCAAAAGCTCAAACACATCGAACTGTCATGTTCCTGACTTGGAACAGGCATTTCCTCATGTAGAAAATGGTGGATTATACCTGTTTTATAGCTTGCTAAAATTCTCACTTGTATGACAGTTGCATACAATTTCATTATAATGACGACGATGTGTTAACAAAATCAACAGACATAATAAGTAAAAATGTCAAAAATAGGGGTACAGCAGTCAATATTGTGTTATATCTTAATCACTATGAAACAAACAAATATGTAAACAAACATTTACCATGGCACAATAAAACAATGGCGGAATGTATAAGTACAGAGCCACATCAAAACACGAAAAGGCATATAGACAAAGCATATTAACAAAAATATAAGAAAAGATTTCAAAAATTATCATAGAAAAAACACAATGTTTAAGAAAAAAACCCGTCAAGGTAACAAACAAGAACCGAAAAAATCGCATGAATTTCAAAAGGAGCGGGACCCTTTACGTAATAAGTGATAGTGACATAAATCTTATGTAGACTAAGTATTGATTTCAGTCCTTTTTCCACATAACTCTGTTGGAGCAGTTTTTGTGTAAGAAGCATATTAGAAGCACACCCCGTTAATGAAAGCCAAAGAATGTAAACATGAACGAGCTTAACGTATCAACTTACATTTGTTAAACGCTATACGATGAAACAGAAAGTATGTTACTGCTACTACCGGTAAATGGGAATTGACAATTGGAAAGTTGAAATCATCACGATTGACATCGATTTTAGTTTGAAGTAGTCTAGATGTATCACTATTGAGGAAACGACTAAGATATAAGGAGGACCTTCTGTACCTTTGCTATGATCATTAATCGCAAGTTCACTTTGATATATAGGATTTACACACTCATTGAAATGTGGTAAAACTGGGATTGCAAATTGACGGTTTCGGCTTTTCTGTTACGTGTAAAGAGCATTGTGGTTTATATGCTCTCCAACGTTTTATACATAGATTTTTTCATATTACATTAACGGTACCAATTTTCCTGCACCAGATGCGCATTCGACAATACAATACATGTCTCTTCAGTGATGCTCGTGGCCAAAATATTTGAAATCCAAAGCCTATATAAAAGATGAAGAGCTATGATCCAAAAGGTCCAAAAAGTACAGCCAAATGGATAGCATGAAAGTTATACCTAAATCACGCGTTGTCTTTTTAAAACGAGTGTTTATGCTGTTACAAATTTTATATTTTTGCTTTTAACGGGTTCTTGAAACACGATGTATTCACATATTGTACACATAGACATATGTATCATACGTTTTAAATATGTACTACATGCATAAAATATGTAGCTAGTTTTTAATAACGGTTTCTTGTAGCATTTTCATTTCTGAACCGAGTGGGTATCAAAGTTGCCAAATGTCTATTCCTATGAATGTAAACATTAAATATTACTATATGTAGTTTATAAGTGTATTTGTACAAGTTCTAGAGATATAAATACTCTTACCTGTACCAGATAACATGTCAGTTAGTCCAACATCGTCTAGTAGCCTAATGAATTTTAGACCATTCAATTTTTCAGCTAGTTCAGGTATTGTTTCTGCACTCGACAACCCGAAATACGCAATGATAATACAAATTAATGTTTTCATAGCAACTACAAGAGTTTTTGGAAACAAGTCTTCCAAAATTATATGACCTTTTATCTCGTACGGAAGTCACGACAGACGACATCTTAGTGACGCTAAGATAAAATTGTCTTATCAAGATTGCGCAATCGTCACATGTTGACAAATCAACATTATCAAACTGTATTTTTCACATATTATTAATAATATATATCTTTATTCTGTCAAACCTGTACTCATTTTATTAATCGAGTCAATACGCGTATATTTGGAACAAAAATATATTTAAGATGTAATTTTTTTAGGTTCTTTTCGTTTTTGATATAAAATGACTAAACACATACTACTTTACACTTTCAGATAGGAAACTCATACCATTCTAAACCACATCAGAGGACCGAAACTGTTTTCTGGATTTACGTTACGTCCAAAGCCAAATATCTGAAAGCCAAGTATGTTTTAGAACCGGAACAGTTCACGATCTACATCACAAAAAAAAACCATATAATAGCGAAAATCCATCTTAGCCCGCAAAGGATGTTGAGACCTTATTTCGTATCTTTCAAAATGTATTAACGGACAAATTTCGAAGGATTTGTTATACATCATGATTGATTGTCTACTAGCAGAGGTATAAACCCAGTGCTGTAAAAATGATAACAACACTTTATAAATTGCATTCCTCCGCAGCGCTTTGAAAGTGTGATTCAAAACGAAGTAAAGACTGCTGTTTAAATGTTTGCAAACACACAGACTATAGATGTTGAATAACACATTGCGATTTATCTGATTTTTTGCATCATTCAAAATCTTGTTTAGTTAATGCCATTATCAACATAGGAAAACGGAAAATTACTAGTAACAGTGAATTATTTTTTAGATAAAAGAGCCAATCATTTTCCTAAATGCACTATATTTCATATATCAAAACACGTATTTGTAGAAAGAAATCTTTTTAATAACGAAAAGACAACAATCAATAAAATAACATTTTGAAGTACAAATGAGGTTTGCAGACTTTCTCACATTGTTCTATTTAATCGAGTATAGTTTATTGTTGCGCATATTTTTCAACACATTAGTATATTCTGACGGTAATGATACTCGATCTGTATGATTATATACATGAAAAAACCCATACATATCATTTTGGTTAAATGAAATGATTCTCTGTTGAGAATTGTATAGAAGTTGCAGACATTACAATTGTCGATTGTGTGCTATATGAGACAAGAAGAACACACAGTTCAATTAGCTTACTGAAAATAATGGTTCATTTTGATCTGCGCCAATTTTGAATCATTACTTTTTATTCTAAAAGAAGGATGAAAGATACCAGAGGGACAGTCAAACTCATAAATCGAAAATAAACTGACAACGCCATGGCTAAAAGTGAAGGACAAACAGACAAACAATAGTACAACTGACACAACATAGAAAACTAAAGAATAAGCAACACGAACCCCACCAAAAACTGGGGTGATCGCAGGTGCTCCGGAAGGGTAAGCAGATCCTGATCCACATGTGGCACCCGTCGTGTTGCTCATGTTTTAACAAATCCGGCAAATAGTCGAATTCGGTAGGTCACATTCATGTAAGGGAAAGCGATTTTAGTTACAACGTAAGGAATATATCCGATATCATCTGTGAAACGGTTATTCCATAACTGTCAACCAACTCGTGATGGCGTTCGTAAAATTTACGAAGGGATGATTTCAACTTCACCATTTGGAACTCTTCGTTTAATAGCTTCCTTATAAGCAGCAACCCTCTATAAAGAAAATTATGATAGGAAATACAAGCACGGGAATAACGTATCAATTGGGAGATATAAACCCCGTATGCAAGCGCTGATGGAATGTTGCTACATAGAAATGGAAATTTCATAATTGGAAAGCTGAAATCATATCTTTTGTCGTAAAGTTTTGTTTTCAACCGACCCTCATTTTCAATTTCTAGATGTTAGTCAAGATATAAGACCGACTTAACTGTATCTGTTCGATCCTTTGTTTTTAGTTCGATTGGATAGATGCGTTCAAAATAGTCACAAAATTTTGAGTTATTTAGACAGAGAACATCATTTATATAGTGGAACATAAAGTTAAAGGATATTGCTTACTTCTTATTTTTCTTTCTAAGAAGTTCCTGTATGAAGTCAGCCTCATAATAATGAAGAAACAAGTCGGCGAGAAGAGGGGCACAATTGATTCCCATTGGAATGCAGACAGTCTGTTGAAAAACACGTCCTCCGAACAAAACAAATATGTTGTCAATCATAAAATCAAGCATCTTGATAATGTTAGATTCAGAGATTTTTTTGTTTAAATCAGAGTGATCCTTTACAAAGTAGGATTTATCCCTCCCTAAGACAAGTGACTTTTATCTACGTTGGCCATTCTTTTTTATGAAACAAAGCAATACCAACTCTTTCAATTTGTCTTTTAGTTTGGAATGTGGAATATTTGTGTAAAGTGTAGAAAAGTCAAATGTTTAAATAGTATATTGCAAGATGAAAGAGATTAAATTGTATGTACTCTAAAAGATCTTTGGAATTTTTTAGTATCCATATATGATTCACGCCACCTCTAGAATAGGCAGTTTCACAATAACTTTAAAACCTGGCTTTGATTACTGATAAAATAGATGTTAATAATTTAGAAAGAGGTTTCGTGGAGCACTTAGAAGACCCAGCAATATACCGTTGTTTGTAAGGACACTTATTTATGGCAATGTCAAAGCAAAAGTTAAAACAACTGATGGATTATCAGAAACTTTTACATGTAATTCTGGTGTGAGACAAGGTTGTACTTTAAGTCCTTGGTTATTTGCAATGTATATAAATGAACTTGCAACTGAAATTGAGAACAGTGGTGGAAATGGCATCTTTATACATGAGAACTTTCATAACGTTATGCTACTACTCTTCGCAGACGATCTTGCACTTATAGCCGATACACCAATTGATCTACAGAGAAGATTAAACAATTTAGAAAAGTATTGCGAAAAGTGGAATATGACTATAAACATGGACAAATCAAATATTGTTGTATTTAAAAATGGAGGTAAATTATCTAAAAACGAGAAGTGGTACTTCAATAATGAACCTTTAACAGTTGTCAGTTATTATAAGTATTTAGGAATATATTTTTCCAATAGACTGAAATGGACTTACTGTTGCAAAACATTACGAATGCAGTGTGAAAAGGCTCCGAACATGATAAAACATTGTATGTGTAAACTTGGAACTAGAGATATAAATCTTGGATTTAAGTTATTTGACTCTATGGTTGCTCCAATTCTTTATTATGGTGCAGAATTATGGGGAACAGAGAAAGTGAAAGACATTGAAACTGTTCAAAATAAATTTTGTAAATGGCTACTAGGAATGGGCCAAAAGACTAATAATCACATAGCAAGAGGTGAATGTGGCCGTCATGAACTATATATAAATTATGCGTGTAAACCTATTAAGTATTTTCTACACTTACAATGCATGGATGATAACAGACTTCCAAAACTATGCTATCGTATGATGTTTAAAATGAATGAACATGGACGTTTAAATTGGTGTTCTAAAGTGCAAAGACTATTATTTTCAAATGGATTTGGTGTTGTATGGGAAAGTCAAAGTGTTGGAGATGCAAAATTGTTTTTACATTTATTTAAACAGAGACTTACAGATATAAACTTACAATCTTGGTCAGATTATATTGGCAACTCATCAAAGTGTGCTTTTTATTCAAAAGTTAAGGATTATATTTGTATAAATGAAAATATACAGAAACTGTCATATAATCTTAGATATGAAATTTTTTCAATTTTATGTTCAAACCATAAGCTAGCTATTGAACAAGGTAGACATGAAAACCAACCAAGGGAAAATAGGTTGTGTAAAATTTGTAATACAAATGAAATAGAAGATGAATTCCATTTTGTACTAGTTTGTCCAATTTTGGCTGATATAAGGAGAAATTTTTTACCATCATGGTGTCAAAGTAATTGTAACAGAGACACTTTAACTAGTCTTTTTAGAACAGAAAATTTAATTACTTTGAAAAATCTGGCTGTATTTTTGAAAAAAGCTAAATGCTGTAGAGAAGAAGTCTTGTCACTATGACTTGATCAAATGAATATACTAAACATGCTAAATAAATAAATAAATAAATAAATTTATTACAAATACAAGTTTATAAAACTTTTTGAAAATTAATAGATATATATATATATATATGTTGGTAATATTTGTGTGTTGTATTGTTTAATATATGTTATTATTGAACTGTAGTTGATATTAAAATGTGAATTTATAAGTGTACCGTGGGCTGGAGGCCTGTTTTTGTACAATAAACTTGATTTGATTTGATTTGATTTGATTTGATAAGGACACTTATGTAGTTTAGGTATCCAATACAGTGATGGAATATCCAGTTCTTCATCTTTGTCCGAAATTCCAAAGGAACATAGAACAGACCTTTGATTATCCAGGATTTACTCTTTGGTAAGTGTCGTGAGGGTATATGTTGAGTTTCCAAGTAATTTGTCAGTACTTAATTCGTTTATCAAGCAGTTAATGTAATGAGTTTTACACACCAAAACGATGTTGTATGTTACAAGTTTGAACATTTTGATAGGTCAGTCATGCATTTTTAAATGAATTTTTCCAAAAAGGGAGGTAATTTTGACTGACAATTCTATAAAGGGAGGAAGCGACTGTATTATGGAAATATAAACATGATTGGCAAACAGTTGAGACTGTAAAAAAAAACAGAATTGCGAAAGAATAACTGCTCTGTTCTGTTTCGTACATAGCCTTCATACCTCGCAATGATATCCCAAATGATTTGTTGGAATAACTGAAATGGGATTTTTTTCAACTTTTTGACAAATTTAAAGATAATCACCAAAACATCTGAAAGACGTAGAAGCTTGATTTGAAGATGTTTTAATAAAGGTACAGGTAATGTAAATTTAACTGAGTTTCGTACAAACATCTATGAAATAGACCAAGGGCAAACATGTTTCGTTTTGGAGATGTATTATACATGTGGATTTATGTCACACTTTTAAATGTCCATTTGACTTGATAAATGCAAAAAATCTTAAATTTTAAGCAGATTGATAATATAAACATATCTTCAAACTTATAGTATGTAACGCCAGACGCGCGTTTCGTCTACTTATAATACTAATCAGTTGAACGCTCGAACCAAATCAGTTGTAAGGCTATATCAAATACTAAGTTGAAGAATATTGAAAACAATAAATCCCGAAAAGTTGTGTTAAATGCGGCGATGACAATATATGCATTGGGTAAGAATAGTGTTTTGATTAATTTAGATTTATGTAAAAGGATATTTTGTAGACCGTATCATGGATATTTCATGTCAACACAGAAGTGCTGGTGATCAACTGCACGAAACAATTCAATAACAAAGAGACATATCAATTTGCCTTCCTGCTGTTATGATTAGAGAGGAACTGATTATAGCCTTATTAAGATGTAACCCGTGTTCTTAATAAAAAGCCTGGTATCGTTGAAGATATTTTATATTGAAAGGCTAACAAGAGAACAAACATCAATTGTTGATTGCCGTACGGAACCTTTTAGCTGCTTACTTTTACGTCATTTGATCTGTAGTTAATCGTGCCATATCTTTTTTAATACACGCAGCGAACAATTTAAAAAACAAAACTAAATCAAGACCATAAGTGATATGCGTTTGTCAGGAAGAGTATTCATTTGAGTTGTTTAATATTTGTTTTCTGTGTAGAGGTTTTTAAAGACTGTTGTAATATTGTTTGTTAAGGTTTGTTTTTTTGCTAAAGTTTTTCATCCGTTTTTGCTTTTATTGCTCCCTTCTTGTCTCCTAGCTATTTTTGGGATGACAAAGAAATCAAATCCACCATATCTATATACCAACCTCATTGCTTAAAGTTTGTCAAAACATAAACAATTCTAATCAATTTTTAAAAATTTATTAAAATATTTTATAAACATCAACAAAATATATAACAATTAATAGATAATATAACTGTATTTACAATAACATTATGTTTTCTTATTTCGGAGGTAACAAAACTGTGTCAATGACATGGATGACGCCATTTGTGACGGGTACATTGGCCATGGTAACCTTGGCATCGTTTATCATCACACCACCTGCAAAATAAATAAAAGAAACAAATAGAAATTTTAAACAACTTCTTAGAACTGAAAAAAACTTTAGTTTGCAGTAACCATAGGATTAACGAGTTAAACGTATGGCAGAAACTATTGTCAATTTTTGGCAACGCAAGTGCCCATATGAAGACAGTACTGTCTTACATTAGCATCTATGCTGCGACATCAAAGGTGTTTCAAACAATCTCCATTTAGTAGAATTATAAACAATTAAAAAAATGTTTAATAAACTATCAGACTTTGAATCAATAATGGAGACCTACTGTCTAACAATTCATTAACTGTACACATTTATTGCATAAATATTTTAAAAGTGAAACAATCGTTTGAATAACTGTCAAGATAATAGAATAAATCCTAGGACAATTCATTGTATTGTATTTTATATATGTGTAACTTATATTACCTGAACTTAATTCTACTTTTACTGATTTGCCCTCTACAGTTGGTACCATTCCGTTTGATAGCCCGACACTGTAGACTGTTCCCTTAACAACATGGTACGTCAGCACGTCTACAATATAGGATGTAAAAGATTATATATTTTTTTCAAGACATTGCATGTATTATTTCTACTAAAGTGTTTGAAGGACACAAACCATGTCCCTCCCACAGCTGTTTATTCTCATTGGTATAATTGATAAAAATTATGATAACACTAAATAGCTTAACTTTTTAAGAAATCAACGAAAGACCAATTTGGAACAATGCCTACAGATAACAAATAAAGTATCTTCTCTCTTTATTTAGATATTCATAACATTTTCTAAATATACACACACAAACAAACAAACAATTGTTCATTTATATATGTATGTGCTGTCTCATTGACATTAACCACACCCTGCCCGCCCTATGACGAACTCAAAGCAATTGTACGAAAAATTGTACAACAGATATTTGATTCTCTATACAAAACACGTATGAATGATTATGATGTATATCATTATCGTTTGTCAAAAAGCAGGTTAACGAAGGATATGGAAATTAATACACCTTAAAGTTTGACAAGTCTTACCGATGAGAGCTGTCTGGTTCTGTAGAAGTTTGTTAATCGCATCTGGTGGGAGTTTGTTGAATGCTTCATTTGTTGGTGCAAACAAAGTAAATGGGCCACCTACAAAACACACATTTTTGTTACTGTAAAGGAAAAATCGAGAGAATTATTTAGCACTGAATTAAGTATAAACCTATTTTCATAAAACTGGCAGTCAGTGTTAATAGCGTAAATCCCTATACTGGTATTAAAAAATCATTGTATTTGTCAAATAAAGATACAAACATAATTGTATGATATTATTAAACAACTAGCTCTGGAGTTAGGTATCATTTAAGAAATAAAATGATGAAAACACGTAAACCTTTTTTAAATTGTCCGTTTATAAATTTTGAAATTATAAAGAAACTAAGGTTTCAACTCCCTCGTGCAAAGTTGACCTTAGCAGTATTTTTTTGTCATATAGCTCTTCAAATGTTTCGGTACTTAAACATCCTCGGATTCCAAATATTTGGCTTTGAACGTGCTTGATGAAGGTAAATCCAGAAAAGTGCTTCGGACGAATAAAAATATTAAACGTGTTGTTTTCAATTTTTTACAAGGTAAAAGAATGATAAATTATACTCCTTTTGCATTAAGAGACCTATAGTGACAATTTAATACATGCATGTTCTGTTCATATGTTGCAAGTTATTTTTTTACAGAAAAATAATAAGCTCTTGCATGTTTTGGGTTTTGATTTATTATTTCGATCTATCTTTCTTTATCTACCGGGAAAGCTATTGCTGTAATGTGTACTGTGTAAAAGTCAATATATTTGCACATTTGCTTTATGGGTAACTTTCTTGTGAGAACGAAACTCTATCGTTACTTTTCCTTTTATTATTTCCTGATAATGGTGTGAAATAAAAAAGAATAGACTTGCATACACAAAAACATTGGAACATTTATAGTCATTGATAACAGCTGCGTATATAAATCCCTTTCCTTTCAACATTGGAACATTTATAGTGACTGATAACAGCTGCGTATATAAATCCCTTTCCTTTCAACATTGGAACATTTATAGTGACTGATAACAGCTGCGTATATAAATCCCTTTCCTTTCAACATTTGAACATTTATAGTGATTGATAACAGCTGCGTATTTAAATCCCTTTCCTTTCAACATTTGAACACATATAGTGATTGACTACAGCTGCGTATATTAATCCCTTTCCTTTTTTGGACAAAATTAAATACAAAATGATAGTTTTATCCATCCTACCTGATAATGTTGCCCCAAGATTAGCTCTAACTACTGCGTATACAAGACTCGAAAAATCTTTTTGACTTGCTGCAAACTGTACAATATTTTGAGTTGGGATCTCTGCAAGTACTTGGTCAATGACATGGATGACGCCATTTGTTGCATTTTGGTCAGCCAGTACTACCTTGCTCCCATCTACAGCTACTGTCTGTGGGTTTTAAAAAATATGTATGACGCTATTGCGAATTTACAAAAAGGCACGGATATTCCAAATGCTAATGGGTTTTGTTGAGGAATCTTGATTGTATATCATCTATTTGTTTCTGACATTCTGCTTCAACTTATGATTTAAATAGCTCCTGTGGTATCTTTTAATCTTTGCTAATACCTAATGGTGTTTTATTTCAAATTGACCATTGTGTATTTGTGTACGTGTTACTGTTTGTTGAACAATTTGACATGCATCATTATGCATATATATATATATAATTGCTGTCACAACATATTTGCAAACATATTTTATTTTGTTATAAACATCTATGACGTACTTTTTAGTATTTTTATGAAATCTCAATGACCGCGATCCCATTTGTGTAAATTCTACTGAGAGAGAATTAATAAAAGAAAATATATGCTAAGCTTTATATTAAGATAACAAGATGGGATATAAAATGTCAATAAGACAACTATTCATTAAGACTAAAACATAAAGATGTAATAAATACAAATAAAATTGAAAATGGAAATGGGGAATATGTCAAAGAGACAACAGCCCAACCAAAGAGCAGACAACAGCTGAAGGCCACCAATGGGTCTTCAATGTAGCGAGAAACTCCCGTACAGGTTATCGAACCGTTCTCAACCATGAGCAAGGAACAAACTTACAAATACTACAACAAATGAGGGAAAATATACAACATATGAATGAGTTTTATGACTTTGGACATATACAAAAAGGTGGTAGAGTTGAACAGGTTTGCGACTTTACAGCCCTAACCTAACATGAACGGTGTTGTAACTCCACAACATAAGAACTGTGATAATGATCAGGAAAGAGCTTGATTCATCAGAGCACCCAGAGTACAAATAACAAATTACTAAAGACAAAAGACATTTACAGCGGATTTCATTGAGTTTGTAGCGAAAGGTAATAATTTTGGTTATTTTGCTTGTTAGCTTAACCGTGAAGTCATTATTAGGTCAGGTATACTGCCCTCCTTTCGAAGTAGCATAGTCCAACAGACAGATAGATTGGTTTTCTGTCGGACTAATCTATTCTTAAAGTAGGGTAGTTTACCTAACCTAACAATGACTTCACGGTTCAGCTAACAAGCAAGCTAACCTAAGATATTACCTCTGGCTACGCACTTAATGGAATTCGCTGTAAAGTTATACCGATTACTGAGTACTAGCTGGTTATGCATTTTTTGAATAGATATGAGGAAGATAGAAAATGTTTGAAAGCAACAAATTTACCTGTCCGTAAATATTAATTCTAGCTTTTGCACCATTTAGCGTGGTTGCTGTCATATCATTGGTTAATTGACTTGAGTAAACTTTACCGCTCAAGACATGGAACAGCAGTACAGACTTCAGCAGTTGTTTGTCATTCATTAATTTATTTAAAACAGCTGGAGGTAAAGCTGCAAAGGCTGCATCAGTGGGTCCAAATACCGTAAATGGACCTGTAATTTGGAGAACAGCTAAACATTAGTAGACGATAGATACTTTTGTGTAGTAAAACTGCATACAACCTTGCAGTTTAATTTGGGCTTTCACCATTTTGTTTGCTCTAAATGTTCTTTTATTAGGATACAAAAATTAGACAAGAAATAATTATCATACCAGATCAAATGCCTTGTAAGACTTAGCTTTTGTCTGTTTGTACTATGCATGTTGCTACAATGGTAGCTGAATGTTACAATCATCTATAATAAAACGAAGACCTAATATCAGAAATAACCACTGAAAAATGATAGTTATATATTGAATTTAATAAAACAAAGCCAGGTAATACTAGTAAACATGATGAAGTCTGCTGCTAGAATTTTATAGCACGTCATACGTATTCCTAATCAGAAGCAAATTTTGCTGGATATTTAAGAGTTGTTTTATTTAGTTTAAAACACATCTTTGATGAAAGGAGAAGGTCCAGTAAGACCCCTTTTTGGCCCCAAAATATAGCAGTTTTACAAAAATGTTAAAATGTAAACTTTTATTTATTAATTGAACAGTAGAATGCTTCTGTTACATAAATATAGGCTGTTTTTGACAATACAATGCACATATATCGGGTACAAGCACCATTAAGTCATGCTCAATCACTGAAATCTTCACAATTCTAGCATTTTAGTTAAATTTTAGACGGTTTTCGTGTAAAACGAAAGTGGCCGCATTCGTGTTCATCCTTAAAATAAAAATGTAAGTTGTATTTTATGATAATACATAACATATATAAAGGTTGAGGATGAACACGGAAGCGGCCCCTTTCATTTTTGACAGAAACCATCTGAAAAGTGGCATTTTTTTGCATATTTGGTAGATTTTTCATATTTGAGCTTGAATCGGATCGTTTTTAATGACAAAATCAGTTAAAATCATTCACTTATACTAATTGAATCAAATAAAATAGACACGTAAGTGTTTTAAAAAGCAGTCAAAATCTTTCGTCAGATGAACCTGAAACTTGAGGCCTAAATTGGTCCTTACCGGACCAACTCCTTTTCATGAGGGAAACGTAGTACTAGCATGTTTTATACCACAGAGACACCCATCACCATGACTCATTATAAATATTTGATATTTATTTCTTCTTTAATTTCCATTAAAAGTGAAAGAATATATGACTAACCTTGACCGGACAAAGTATCAGCAAGTCCTGCATCTGTGACTAATTTTACAAGAGTTTTAGCACCAAGTTTTTCTGCAAGTTCTGGTATTGTCTGCGCATTTGAAAGCACAAAACAGACCACTAACAAGATCATTTTCATGGTGCCAGTTATTTAATTATTCAACGTTAATAATCTCATTTGATTCGATATTCCTTTTATATTCAAAATTGCACGTTTCCATTCAGACGACATGCTGATAACAGAAACAATTGTATAACATTGCTTTGGTAACACATGTGACAAGCAGTTTGACATAATAGTTAAGACACAAAGATTCCTCTGTCAAATCCATAAATAAAGTATGACCTTATACGAGGTTAGGTACTTTTTAGTTCTGATGTCCTCAAATGCTTTATTTATTTGATTCACGTACTTTTAATGTCGAGCGTACCTTATGAAGGATGTATTTATTTATTGAAATTTGATCTTTAGATTAATGAATTCTCCCTCATGTATAGCTCTGATTTTTCTTATCCGATTTTGGATGTATACTTTTTGGCCTTTTTTATCAGCTCTTCCACGTTCGTTTCATTAGGTTTTGAAAATTTTGCATTAGATTTAATGATTTCTTTTTTCTAAAATGTGCATTGATCTTCAGCATTAAATTGATACCGTTAATGTTGATATTGCAGAAAAATATGTACACTGGAGTTAGTATCTTAGCGCTAATTTTACCTATAGTACTTCTTGTACATAAGTATTGCTATGATATAAAATAAAACTTTGCATATTAACTTGTTTGTGTTAAACAAGCACACTCTTACTCAAACATTTGTCATTGAACAAGTCTACTTTGATTTATAAACAACTTTAACTTATCAAGTATTTTTTAACCTTTTCAACTTTTGATCTTCAGTGTTGTACAACTTTGTACTTTTTTCACTTTCGATCTTTTATATCTGGGCGTCACTTGTAAGTCTTGTGTGGACAAGGCGCGTTTTTGGCGTATTGAATTTTAAACCTGATGCTTTTTGTTATCTATTAATCATGTTTTTCTTTGTCTAATATGTTCTATTAATTTGTATTGTAGTCCTGTAATATTATGTTGTCATTTCAATGTTATATTTAACTTTGCCATTAAAGTGCGAGGTTTGGCATGCCACAAAACCAGGTTCAACCCACCACTTTTATTCCCCCTTTAAAAGTGTCCTGTACCAAGTCAGGTAGATGGCCATTGTTATATTATTGTTCGTTTCTGTGTGTGTTGCATTTTAACGTTGAGTCGTTTGTGTTTTCTCTTATTTTGAGAAATTGAGATAAGACGTGGCACGGTACTTGTCTATCCCAAATTCATGTATTTGGTTTTCATGTTATATTTGTTATTCTCGTGGTGTTTTGTCTGATGCTTGGTCCGTTTCTGTGTGTGTTACGTTTCGGTGTTATGTCGTTGTTCTCCTCTTATATTTAATGCGTTTCCCTCGGTTTTAGTTTGTTACCCCGATTTTGTTTTTTGTCCATGGATTTATGAGTTTTGAACAGCGGTATACTACTGTTGCCTTTATTTAAATATAACCCGAAGAACAATAACTATAATATTGTGAGAAATTTAAGAAACATGTGTTGAGCTATTCACATTATTCAACGATTGGCAATAAATATGTGTGTATAATCTCAGAATCATGCTAATGCGGGCATACTTAAACACAGGTTTCATAATCACTAACTAGATAAAGTTGAACACATGTATGATCTCTCATCGTATTTGTCTGGTTAAATTCCGTTGATTTGGGAATTTACTAGAAGTAGGTGTCATTGCTTGTGAACTCCACGTTCAAATAATTTGTCAGTGCTATAGTTTTGGATTAGAGTGAAAAGTTTAGAAAGAAAGATTTACGATATATTGAGTTTATAGATATTTTTCTAATGTATGTAGCTTAAGGGTTTGGTTTACTTGCTAGCTTTGTATGTATAAATGTTTGTTCAGCATTGTAATTGAGATCGACATATGCAATCAGTAGATAGGCAGGCCATCAACGTGTATAATATTATTGGATGCTTGAGGAAACATTCATACTACAAAGCAATCAAGCCAATAAAACCTTTTAACTACATGCATTAGAAAAAAAGAAAGACATACTGCCCAATGAACATGTGTTCTTTAATTGTTATGATGTCCTTTTGTTCGCATTTAGGTTTATATAAGACTTGAATGTGTATTTTGTTTTTAGCCTTTTTAATATATGATTTCCACTCTATAAATAAAGTATTGAAGTGTTTCTACGGGTCAACACATATATTTTTGGTATATTTGATTGTCGAAATACGCATCTGGTACCGATATATGAGTATCGGTTACGCTATTTCTATCACTGGGTCGTGGTCTCTGCTGGCGGAATGATAGGCCCATAGGGTATCACCAGCACATTAGCCAGCACTTCGGTACTGGAATGAAAATACGGATTTTGTGTTACTAAAATTTGCTGTTACAAAATTTGAACATTATTTAAAATAAAGGAATGCATCTCCATCAAGCACGAGAACTGATTTTTTTGACCGACTTGGGCTATACATTTTGTCCTTTTTGGTTATAGCTCTTCATCTTTTTTATAAGCTTCGGATTTTCAAATATTTTTGATATAATAAATTGTTGAAATGCGCATTTGGTGCGGAAAATTGGTACCGTTTACATTATCATAATCCATTTTTTTGGTTTTGATCATGACTGAAGAGGTGTTAATTGAAAGTTTCAGTAATGTGTTCTCGTCAGTACACATATCTGTCTTTATGAAATGTAAATTGAATAATAGCAAAACATACATAACATGATTCGAATCCAAATTGTTTCAGGAATGTGATACTAAAAAGGAATATAATTTAAAATGGTGTTTGAGCTTTCTTAACCTTTTCCATGAACGTGCATAATGAAAGTTATTCTAGTGTCCGTTTATTTTTTAAAACATATTTTCCGACAAGCAGAGACGCATTTACGATTTGCTTACGCACTCTGCTGTTTTCTTCTACAGGTGCAATCTTACTGTGCCATTAATTTCATGTGTAATCTGTCACCTTCCATTACCTTGGTCTCAATCCAGTTGAAGTTCATAATCACCATGGCCTCGTCTATTTTTACTGGAACTTATTAAGGTTCTACTTACTTTGGTCAAATGTCTTTATTCAAGTGTGTAAACAACTCAAAAACCTTTAATGGTTTGTTATAATTGCTACCAATTTCCAACCTCCAATTTTACATTTTCAAATAATTTATCTTTTTTGACTGGTTTAACTGATAACTGCAAGCATTTCTGATGAATGTTAATCCATAAATGTAATCTAACATAGCAAACTAAAAGCGTTGAACATGCATGATTCACTGCTTTAATGTATATATCATTGTGTCTTTTTTTTGGTTTGCTTTTTTGCCTATATATATCTTAAAATGTTCCAATGCGTGTCCCAAGTATATATGTCAATATAAACATATTTGTTTTGCAACCTCCTGAATATGTTCCAATTTCATATTCCTCATTTCAAAATGCAAATTAGGCCATTACATTATTTTAGTATTTTTTTAAATGTCGAATTTATTCTTTTAGAATTTAAACTGTAATCTCTGAATTATTGACTTTAATCGTGAAATAATGAACTTTGCTCTTGATATTTGTATCATAAATCTCATTCATTATTAACTCAAATCATCTATTTTTATTTTTTTAAATTTCACTAAGCAGTCATTTTCGGAAACAGTTTTTTTAAGACAAATACCAAAAAACTTTAGATTTCAAAAACATGGTGATTTAAATTTGGAAATTTGGCAAATTTCTTAGAAAAGGGGGGCGAAAGATACTAGAGAGACATCTAAACTCATAGATAAAAAACAAACTGACACCATGGCTAAAAAAGAAAAAAAAACCAAACAGACAAACAAATACTAGTACACAAAGACACAACATAGAAAACTAAAGACTAAGCAACACGAACCCCACCAAAAACTGGGGTGATCTCATGTGCTCAACATGTGGCACCCGTCGTGTAATCTTCAAGGATATTTGCCAAAGTTAAAATGTATATTTTCTAAAAGAAAATTGTTTCAAATTGAATAAAATGAAGTTGATAATTCCTAAAATAAAGTTGCCAGCATCAAACTAAGATAGCAGTTGCAAAATACAAGTAAACATTTGATTTTTTTTTTGTACATAACACGTTTCCGTAGCGTACACAACTTTTGGGGTTAATGCACAGTTGGCAACTCTCATTGGCAATCATGTCACGTATCCTTATTTTTATATTCGGAGATATAGACTTCTTAACTTTACCTTAGTGATTTAAATAGAGATTAATACATGGCCTTTTCCATGTATTAATCTCTATTTAAATCGACCCGGGTGTCATCCCGAGACGGAGTCGAGGTGCTGATATGGGTCAAGGGATGATGCCCGGGCCATGTATTAATCTCCTTATCATATACTTCCGACAATTGTTTTATGTAAGGCAAATAACAAATGAAACAACTAAAGCAGTCTAAAACTTTACAAAGAAGTCAAATTATGCATCCAGTATAAAATACTCTATAATTGTCCAACAATAGCAGATCCTGTAAATCGGATAAACTATCATCATTGAGAAAATATATATCATTGGATTTTCATGTTTACATCTGTTTTTCAATAACAGCTGCTTTTACCACTGGATCAAATACACCTTATAGCTCTCCGTCCGCTATTAATGTTCACAAAAGTCCCGTAAAACGTCATAATAAAAAAAACATCTGACGCCACAATGGAATTTTTTTTGTTATTCTATTTAACGATTAACGTGCAGTAAAATACATTTTGTTAACGTCTGTGTTATTATCGCCGCCATCTTGTTTACATTGGTTACGAAAAGAAGTTCGGTCAACGTCGTCTATCGAAAAATAACCAACGTCAAAATCAACTACCGGAAGTCCTCTCGACCAATCTTATCAACGTATTCCCTAATAGTCAAATCATAGAAAAATTATTTCATGTTAACACAGAAGTGCTGACTACTAGACTGGAGATAACATTAGGGAAGAAACGTCACCTACTGGTGGTTGTAAAAACTCATTAAAATTACCAGGCTTAAAATGTGTGATATATACACATTATATGAACATTTCCATTTTACGAATAACGTGTATAGATAATATCAAATCAAACGTTTTAAAATAGAGGGATGAATAAAAGCAACAGTAGTATGCTGGTGTTCATAATTCATAAATCGATTGAGAAAAAACAAATCCAGATTACAAACCAAAACCGAAAAACGAATTATTAGATAATAACTGCCATATTCCATGATACAAACCAATAACAAAGAGACATGTCCTTTTAACTTTCTGCCGTCTTGTTTCCACTTGAAGCGCAACTCATGGTTTTTACTTAGACCGAAACCCGTTGCCAAAATCAGAAGCATTGTATCGTGGATGGTATATTTTATCCAGAGGCTTACAAGAAAACAAATATAAATGGCGAAGGCTGTTCAGTGACGTTACGTTGCTTGTACTTCTTTTGATCTCTGATGGAGAGTTTTCTCTTAGACAACCATGCAACATCATATTTTATATATATAAGCAGCGAACAATTAAAACATGAGTTGTATTCGGTGTTCAGTAAGAAAGAGTATTTATAGTCAGCTACGCTTACGATTTGGTTGTTCGAAGTTATTCAACCTTTAGCTGTGTGTGCTGTTTTTGTAAGATATTTTGTTTTTTGTTTGTTTTTGGCATCCCTTTTAACCTTGTTGTCGAATGCCCCCTTCGTATCTTTGTCCCTATTTCGTGATGCCGAGTGGTCAAATTTACAGACTCAGATCGACGTCCGGCCTCTAATTGACGTCCGTTTCTCAAATCGACGTCCAAATCTGACGTCAAATTCTCAAATCGACGTCCAATATTTTGATACTCTAATCGACGTCAAATGTGACGGCATGTATTGACAAAACTACGTCCGATTGGTTGTAGTCGTCTTTAATCAATGTCCAATATCAATAATTTATAAAGTACTGGACTTAATTGCTTACACTTATACATGTACATGTTTGTATGGTTTAAACATTTATACATAATTTCCATATAGATGTTTTTGAACCCAGAATAGGTATCATGCATATTAAAGTTTCTCTCGATAAAAAGTTAATCGAATCGATCTTCATTGTGGTGTGTCATTCATATTCATGATAATAAATGGTTTGTGTCTGTCATATTTGTTTTTCGGATTTTTTTAACAAATAAGACCGTCAATTTTATAATTTGATTTGTTCACATTATTCATACCACATCTCCTTATTTTCATGTAATCTCTAAAAATTAAAAAAAATGATATCACAACCGGTTTACATATTTAGTCTAGTATGACAATGTTATAATGCCTATATCACAGGCAGTTTTGAATTGCTACCATTATTCATGTCATACCACATCTCCTTATTTTCATGTAATCTCTAAAAATAAAAAAATGATATCACAACCTGTTTACATATTAAGTCTAGTATGATAATGTTATAAATCTTTAACAAAAAAAAAACCCATTTAAAAAAAAATAGATCCTATTTGTCACACAGGAAATGTTCAAAGGTCTAAAGATTTCGGCTGCTGTCGGTTCTGGTCAACTTTCTATTTTGTGTCCAAACCGGACGTTGATTAGAGAGGCTAAAAATTGGCCATCGATTAGATAAGCGAAAACATGGACGTCGATAAGATAAGCATACAATTGGACGTCGATTTGGAATGTTATTTTATTGTGACATCAGATAAGAGATTAGAGACCGGACGTCGATCTGAGTCTTACATATATAGGTCGTTTTATTTTCTTTGACTTTGGGTTCTTATTCACGTATTCTCACATGCCATTTATCAATGTGCAAGTACATGTATAAGTGTAAGTACAGCAATTTATCATTTTACTATTAATTTATATTGGACATCGATTAGAGAAGACTTCGTGTTTGTGTTGTGTACTATTGTTTTTCTGTTTGTCCTTTTCATTTTTAGCCATGGCGTTGTCAGTTTATTGTCGATTTATGAGTTAGACTGTCCCTCTGGTATCTTTCGTCCCTCTTTTTCAATCAATCGGACGTCGTTTTGGAAATACATGAAGGCACATTGGACGTCGATTAGAGAATTAAACAATTGGACATCGATTTGAGAATGTGACGTCAGATTTGGACGTCGATTTGAGGAACGGATGTCGATAAGAGACCGGACGTCGATCTGAGTCTAACATATATACCAGTTCCATTGCTTCAATCTATCAAAACATTAACAATTCTATTCAAGTTATGAATTTATTTTAATATACTTAAAACATTAACTAAATATATAACAATTTACAATAGAACTTTATTTACAATAACATTATCATGTTTTCTTATTTCGGTGGTAACAATACTGTGTCAATGACATGGATGACTCCATTTGTGACGGGTATATCAGCCATTGTAACTTTGGCATTATTTATCATCACACCACCTGAAAAATAAATAAAAGAAAAGATATAAACTCATCATAAAAACGAATAAAGTTTAATTCTTTCAGCTCCAGCACTTGAAAAAAATTAAGCTTGCACGGGCCATATGATTTGTAGGTTAAAACAGATGACATTTATAATTGTCAAATTTTGTAAATAAGATTACCATATCAGGACAGATCAGATTAGCAGTAACGCTGTGACGCAAAAGGTGGTTCAAATAAAATCCACCTAGTTCAATTTTAAGGAATTGTCCAATAATTCATTAAATTGACACAGTTCTTACAATAAAAAATATATTAGGTAGATGTCATTGAGAAACAATCTTTGGAAACACTGTCAAGGGCCATGAAATAAATCCTAGGCATATGCATTGTATTTGCTGTTTTATATACTACGTATATGTAACTCATATTACCTGAACTTATATCTACTTTTACTGATTTACCCTCTACAGTTGGTACCATTCCGTTTGATAGCCCGGCACTATAGACTGTTCCCTTAACAACATGATACGTTAGCACCTCTACAACGTAAATGTAATAAATTACATTTTTGTCAACAAAGAGACACACATTGCTTCTACGGAAGTGTTTTATACACATTTAAAGGACACAAACAGTGTTCTTTACTACAATTTCTTCTCAATGATGAAATAAATAACAAATTAATCGCGCTTAAGGTGGTACCTAACACTACAGTGAGATAACTCTGTAAAATCAGCTTAACGTTTTTTAAATTACGTTGTGTTGTTAAAGGAATATTAAGCTTCTCAATGATCAAAATAAGTGTTTGTCAAACTGCTATATAACCAGTGTAATTTTTCTGATAAAACGGTTGGTTCAAATTTTTTAAAATTTTTATATTTTTGTCAAAGGGTCAAAGTAAGTACTTAGTCAAAATTTCAAGAAAATTAAACGAGCCAAATTAATTTTAGTTAAAGTGTTGGGTACCACCTTAATAGCTAATCTGTATAAAAACGAAATACCACTTGATTGAAATTTTAGCAATGTCTACAGATGATCCAATGCATTATTCTTTCAAGATCTAGATAATCACGACATTTTCTAGATATACAAATCAAAACAATGTTATTTGTCTAGTTGGTTGTGAGTGTACTACCTCGTTGACTTGTACTACGTCCCTTTCCTTCATAATACGAACTCAACATTATCATAAAAACATTATGGTATAACAGATAATATATTTTTTATACAACGCTCGCTTAATGTATATTATAATTGATTGCTAAAATGCAGTATGGATAATGATAAGGAAATTGTTACTAAGAAAATTGGTACCGTTAATTTTATTACAACTTAATGTTCTACAAGTCTTACCGATGAGAGCTGTCTGGTTCTGTAGAAGTTTGTTTATTGCATCTGGTGGGAGTTTGTTAAATGCTTCGTTTGTTGGTGCAAATAGAGTAAATGGGCCACCTACAACATACATATTTTAATTTTTTTGGTTCCTTTCATGTAAGAATACTGCAAAAAATACTGTAGTAAAGTTTAGCATGAACCGTTTTACTTAAAAATCAGCACTCGGTATTAAAAGCGAACATTCATAATTTTATCTAAGAAAATCAAAATGTCAGTATTTGTCTAAGAGAGATGAAAAATATTATTGTAGAATATTGTAGAATATAACAAAACAGGTTACCATCACAGAAGGTCGGTAGCATCTAAAAATTAAAACAATGAAAAAAGATTAATCAAAAATACAGAACTCCGAGGAAAATTCAAATCGGAAGTCCCTAATCAAATGGCAAAATCAAATGAAAAACAATTAACAAAGGATAAATACAATTTCGACAGAATGATAAACTGTTTTGTATTAAAAAGAAAGACATTTTTAAATAGTTCGTTTCCATTTATGTTGGTGTTTGTTTTGTTGCACGTCAGTGTTCCTGTTGTACTCTTATAGTTGGTATGTTTCCTACGGTTTTTTGTTTTAAACTTCGGATTTGTTTTCCCTCAATCGATTTATAACTTTTGAACACCGTTATAATGTTGACATTTTCGTACGATTGTTTTTATTTTTATATACGCTTCCTTTTAAGAATAAAATTATCTCCTTAATTTTTGCTGTTCATTTCCCTATGAATAGTGACAAATCAAAAAGAAAAGAATTGCATTCCAACACAAAATCATTGATACATTTGATTTGACTAAAACAGCCTCGTTAAAAACAATTCCTTTGGATATACGTAATTACAAATGGACACTTTCACCTATTTTACCTGATAATGTTGCTCCAAGTCTAGCACTTACTACTAAGAATACAAGACTCGAAAAATCTTTTTGACCTGCAGCAAACTCTACAATATTTTGAGTTGGGATCTCTGCAAGGACTTTGTCAATTACATGGATGACACCATTTGTTGCATTTTGGTCGGCCAATATTACCTTGCTCCCATCTACAGCTACAGTCTGAAGGTTTACAAAATAAATTACAGTTTTGCTATTTTACCCAAAAAAGTATGAAGATACCAAATATTACTTGGTTCATGTTTTTGAAGAATCCCGTTTGTCTATTTGTCTAGCTTTTTTCTGTAAAACTATTTGTCTTACCTCACCTGATGATTTTATTTACCCTACTTTGCTGCATTTTTGTGATCTTTTCATTAAAATTAATCTTTGTATATGTGTCGTTGTGTCTGTTTGTTGAAAGACTTTACAATTAATGACTGCAATACTATTTTTGTAAGTATTTTTAAAGAGAATAATCAGAATACATATTAAAGTTCCAAAATAAAGAGGTGGATGATTCTCAATGAGACAACAATCCATTATTACCAAAAGACAAAGATGTAAATTATCATGTCATTGTATCACATTCAAGAATGAGCCCAACCTATATTGTAAAAGACAAATAAAAAAAAAAGACACAAGACACTAATTACATATTTAAGAGAACTAACTGAACGCAAAAGAATTACCTGTCCGTAAATGTTAACTCTGACTTTTGCACCATTCAGTGTGGCTGCTGTCATATCATTGGTTAACTGACTTGAGTAAACTTTACCGCTCAAAACATGGAACAGCAGTACAGATTCTAGCAATTTTTTATCATTCATTAATTTATTTAAAACAGCTGGTGGTAGAGCTGCAAAGGCTGCATCAGTGGGCCCAAATACCGTAAATGGACCTATAATGAAGAGAGAAAAAGTAAAATGAAAAATAATAAAAATACCGAACTTCAAAGAAAATTCAAAACGGAATGACCATTATCAAATGGTAAAATCAAAAGCTCAAACACATCAAACCAATGGAAAACAACTGTCATTTTCCTGAATTGGTACAGTCATTTCATTATGTAGAAATGTTAGATTTAACGTTTAAAAGCTAGCTGAAACTCTCACTTGATTGACAGTCGCATAAAAGTCAAGTTTACTGACAAATATGTTTAAGCAAAAACCACCCGACATGATAGGTAAAATGTCAAAAAGTGTGGTTGAACAATTGTGCTATAATGTTAAATAAAAACAACCAGCTATGTCAACAAAGAAAAAAAGGCATAAAGACAATCTATAAACAAGGCAAATATGAAAGAAAAGGAAACAAAAAAGACAAGCAGAATAAGACAATGGGGTGATGCATAAGAACCGAGTCACGTCAAAATGATATTACTAAACATGAACTACAAAGAATAAAAATATATATTCACAGACAAACAAATAACAGACTATACCACATACTTAACATGTAAAGATTAAAAATATTATTAAAGACAAAAAAGAACACTATTACACATATAAAACATCGTATAAATAACAGTTAAGAATAAGTAAACGGTTGATTCGTTTGTGAAGTAAAATTACATGTTCATTATAGTATATATTTGAGATTTTACCTTTTTATATTGTCTGGTTGTTCTTTAACTACTATTGAAATTTGTAATTACATTTCAGAAATAAAAAGTATTACCTGCTCATATGAGTTGCAAATTTTTTTTTGTTAGTAATGCTTGTTGATCCAATGGTATCTGAACATTATTTTTTTTATGTGAAATTTTAATACAACGAAAACACTTCATACGAATTATTTTGCTGTAACAAACGAAGAAGCATTTTTTTAGGAATACTTAAAAATATAAAAAAACGCAAACGAATAATCTAAATATTTGATGTATATTGTCTGCAGGATTGTTTTTCTATAAATTTCCTTAAACAGTAAAAAAAAATACATGACTAACCTTGACCGGACAAAGTATCAGCAAGCCCTGCATCTTTGACTAAGTTCACGAGAGTTTTAGCTCCAAGTTTTTCTGCAAGTTCTGGGATCGTCTGCGCATTAGAAAGCACAAAACAAACCACTAACAAGATCAGTTTCATGGTGCCAGTATTTGATTATTCAACGTTAATAATTTCGCTTGATTTGTTATTCCTTTTATATCCATAACTTATCCCTTTCCCATTCAGGCGACATTGTTTCTGTTGATAACGGAAACAATTGCATAATGTTGCTCTAGTAATTCATGTGACAAGAAGACTGACACATTAGTTTAGACGTATTTTGGTTATGGCAATCTAATCTTTGGAATTCCAAAGTACTTGTTCTTAACATAAGGTCGCAAATACCTGAGTTAATTTTGTCCTCATACTATGTAGAACACTCTTTGGTTCTGATGTCCTTAAATAATTTATGTAGTTGGCTTCTCGAACTTTTAAATTCGAGCGTACCTTATGAGATCACCCCTAGTTTTTGGTGGGGTTCGTGTTGTTTATTCTTTAGTTTTCTATATTGTGCCATGTGTACTATTGTTTGTCTATTTGTCTTTTTCATTTTTAGCCATGGCGTTGTCAGTTATTTTCGATTTATGAGTTTGACTGTCCCTTTGGTATCGTTCGTCCCTCTTTTATGAAGGATGTATTTTTTCTGTTGAGATTAAGTAATGCATCTCCCTCATGTAAAGCTGTTTTTTTTTTATTCGTTTTGGCTGTATGTTTTGTTCATAAGCTCTTCAATATTTGGAATTTCAAATAGTTTGGCCTCTTAAAATAATGATATACATATTATATTTTCGAATCATGCATTCATCTGAAGCTGTTTACTGTTACCGTTAATGATGTTGTTGACAATTGTGTGGTATGCACTGAATTCAGTATAATTTCGCTTACCTAACCGATATAAGTATTTCTGTAAAATATAGTAAATCCTTGCATTGAATCCAGGTAGGACATAATGCTTAAGATATTCAGAAAGAAACAAAGAAAAAAGTGCTCATGATTTAGGAAATATCCAATCAGAATAGTAATGATGTTTAAAGATATGCAAGATCTTCTATTATTTACTTTTTCACTTGAATACTAACTATAAAAAAATAAAGAGAAAATCTTTCGAATTCGTGTTGTTTCTTATTTATTATTTATAACTGTTGATGTAAATGTCCTTTGTTTTTTTTAGTCTTTGTTGATTGTTACTGTCTTAAATTATATCAAGCATTGGTAGAAAAAGTTGCTATACAAACAAATTTAATAATACTTTAAGATGTTTGGATGATATTCTTGCTCTCAATAATGACGACTTCAGTATGTATACTAAAGAAATTTATCCTGTTGAACTTACTTTAAATAAAGCTAATACTAACAATTACCACTGCCATTTCCTCGATCTTGATATCTATATTATTAACGAAAAGCTTAATACTAAAATTTATGATAAAAGATATGATTTTTCATTTCCTATCGTTAATTATCCACTCTTAAATGGTGACGTTCCCATGTCAATTTCTTACGGTGTTTATATATCTCAACTTGTACGATTTGCTCGTGGTTGTAACAATGTTTTAGATTTTAACGAGAGAAATTTATGTATTACTGAAAAATTATTACACCAGTGTTTTCGATATCACAAACTAGTCAAAACATTTACTAAATTTTATCATCGGTATAAGACCATCATTCGTAAATATAGCTAAACATGCAGACTTCTTATACGTTCAGATATTTCACATCCAATTTTTTATGGAAATATTCTTTATAAAGCACAACAATGTCAGTATTCACATCAGAAGCTAACAAAACCTTTAAATAGACTTATTAAAAAGGGATATAGTTACGATACTGTTGTCAGGTCATTAGAAATTGCATATTTTGGCGTTAATACTGATTCACGTATATGGTCTTTGCATCGGAACTATACATTCATTTAAAAAACAGTTGGCATAACATGGGTTATGTTCTTCTCATATATGTTATGATGGTATGGTACTAAACCGCTAATGGGAATGATTGTACCTAATATTCATATGATGAAGAAATAATCTTTCTATCAGTTTAATTGAAGTCTGGAGCTGGCATGTCAGTTAACTGCTAGTAGTCTGTTGTTATTTATGTATTATTGTCATTTTGTTTATTTTCTTTGGTTACACCTTCTGACATCAGACTCGGATTTCTCTTGAACTGAATTTTAATGTGCGTATTGTTATGCGTTTACTTTTCTACATTGGCTAGAGATAATGAGGGTTGAGATCTCATAAACATGTTTAACCCCGCCGCATGTTTGCGCCTATCCCAAGTCTGGAGCATCTAGCCTTTGTTAGTCTTGTATTTTTTTAAATTTTAGTTTCTTGTGTACAATTTGGAGTTTAGTATGGCGTTCATTATCACTGAACTAGTATATATATTGTTTAGGGGCCAGCTGAAGGACGCTTCGGGTGTGGGAATTTTTCGCCTCATTGAAGACCTGTTGGTGACCTTCTGCTGTTGTCTGGCCTTCTATGGTCGAGTTGTTGTCTCTTTGACACATTCCTCATTTCCATTCTCAATTTGTTTCTTCAAATCGATTTATGTGTTTTAATCTGCAATATGCTTCTGTTTCATTTATTTAAAAGTTTCTCTTTACATTATGCATTACCAACTGCTAAATCAAGCATACATTAAATGCGATAATATGTGTTATTATTATTTTTAAAAACTCTTAACTTCAAGTGGATGCTTTAGAAAAGTACTATTCATATAAACGGATATCCTCATTGTTTCCATTATTGACATAAACTCAAACTTCAATTGTGTGCTCTAGAAAAAGTTCAATTACATGAACGGATATCAACATTGTGCAAAAAGTGTGCCAAACTTTCATGTTTCTCATAACTATAACATGATCGAGACGACAGGTGTCACATGAGGAGCACGATCTGCTTACCCTTCCCAGTTTTTGGTGGGGTTCGTTTTGCTTAGTCTTTAGTTTTCTTTGCTGTGTCTTGTGTACTGTTACTTGGCTGTTTGTCTTTTTAGTTTTGAGCCATAGTGTTTTCAGTTTATTTTCGATCTATGAGTTTGACTGTCCCTCTGGTATCTTTAACCCCTCTTTTACATTATTGTGTATCTTCATTATAATGTGTATATCAAAAAGCGGCTTTTTAAATTTAATTAATCATCACAATTCCCATTGTTTTGCAATTGTTGAACTACAATGAATGGTACGAAAAGGATGGAGGAAATATGAACTAAAAATGATTTATGATATCTTCCGCGTATTGATGAATTGAATTGCGGAAATTAGAAAATATAAAGCAATAAGTTCAGTGCTGTCTATTTATACAGTAAACCAAAACCATTGATATTTGACTGATTTTCGTACACTTTAGAGGAATTTTGAGATGTTTTTGTCGTAAACTGATATACATTTTACTCTGCAAACGCAATATTAAGGCTAATGAACACTGGAATGGAGGCATACAGTAACATTTCATCAATCTTTGCAGAAAATTTTGATATTTCAACTCTGCTTATGCCTAACACCATCATTATATCAATCGGTATTCTCCTTTCTATTTGTGGAAATTCAATGGTTATGTTCATTCACTGGCGTAAAATGAACTCGCTGAAAAACTTTCGAATGTTTATTCCGTTTTTAGCGTTATCAGACAGCCTTGCAGCAATTATCTGTTCGAGCACTTCAATCTATCAGAACTTCAACTGGTATACATGGACTTCAAAATATTTATGTAAACTGGCCTGGTTCAGTATGTCATTGGTGCAAACAAATTCAGCCATTTTGTTGTTTGCAATTGCCGTTCAGAGGTACTTGCGGATCTGTCATCCACTGCGGCGACCAATGAAGTTCCGGAAGAAGATCGGATTTTTGCTTTTTGCATTATGTTTTCTCGGCTTTGAATCGATTCCATTTATTTACTTTTCAGATGTTGTTACTCATGACGATGTTCTTACAAATTCGAATGTATCTGAATGCAGGATGCTGGTCAATGCGGAGTTAATTCATACAGTGTATAGATACGCTGATGATATATTTATACTGATCATCGTTGTTATAGTAACAATTTTATACATCAAGTCAGGTCTGGTTATTTCTGTATTATCTAAAAAAGCGACTCAGTCAAATATCATACACAATAACAAACTAGGTTTATTAGATAAAACTCAAGTACCCAATGGACTAGAATATATTGAAAATTCTGTTGATGGTGTTTCTAGATCCTTCGATGCTCTGGACTCTTCAGATACATATAGTACAACAGAAAGGGTTTCCAAACCAAAACGGATGACCCGATCGAAGTGTAGAAAATATAGGAATATTAACATTATGTTCATAGTGATATCATTCACTGCCTTCTTCGTATACACTCCACGTACAGTGTTTAACATTTTAGAGCTCCATTCGACACATTTCTGGTTTCGTCTATCTAAGCCTGAGCTAAGACTATGGCTAGCCATAAAGAGGTGGTATCTAATAATGTACTGTGTAAATCCGTTTATATATAGCATAATGGATCACCAGTTCCGGAGAGAATTGAAAAAAATGTTTTGTCGTTTGGAAACGAGTTCGGAATAATTTCTAGTTCCTCATAGTAATGTGATTGTAAATAAATAGATATTTGAGCTATATAGTGCAACAGATAAGTACTAGTATATAAAAATAAAATGTCAAAGGAAATATTGTCAATTCAACTGTCATAATGACTGTTTTTAAGATAAGACGTGTCACGGTACTTGTCTATCCCAAATTCATGTATTTGGTTTTGATGTTATATTTGTTATTCTCGTGGGATTTTGTCTGATGCTTGGTCCATTTCTGTGTGTGTTAGTTACATTGTAGTGTTGTGTCGTTGTTCTCCTCTTATATTTATGCGTTTCCGTCAGTTTTAGTTTGTTACCCCGATTTTGTTTTTTGTCCATGGATTTATGAGTTTGAACAGCGGTATACTACTGTTGCCTTTATTTATGGAATTAAAGTGTTAGTATATATATGAAAACACTAGAATTCAAGTATTACAAAACCAAGTGATTTCCTGTACTTAGTGCTATTAGTGTTCATTCTTTTATTTACGTTTCGTGAATATATTTATCGAACAAATTTTTTGTTGTTGTCTTCGTCACATTTACTATAAAAAATTTTGGTGCATTTGTTTAGATTTATTTGCATGTTTGTTTTAATTTTTATAGTCAGTTGTGATGTATATCTGTGATGTATGTTTACACAGTCTAGGAATTTAGAAAATTTGGTATTGACGTAAGATGTTTGATAGTCTCTGCTAATTTGAATAATCTTTCCTAGACTCAGAGCGACTGTCTAATTGTATAGACTCTTGTCTATTATTAACGTCCGTATGTTGAGCTATTATGTTTTATAAGGTTGTTTTTTGTGTCATCCTGGTCCTGTCTTTTTTACGCATACTCTACTTTTCCCTATATTGATATCATAAATAGAGTTATTGATCGATAACAAATCGGTCAAACTGTAAATCCGTGTGAAAAATATAAATAACAAATAAATATTTTTCATCTTCTTGAAATACAGATTAGTTATAGAACATTGTGTTGTATACATTTATTTGCATATTATGTCTTTTTTGATTTTGTCCTTTTGGGTATATATATTAGTGAAACAGAAACCCTACAACACGGCAGAAATGTGATATGTGGTGGTAAAAATATCATCTTCAACAATTATTTATCTTCTTTTAAAAATGTCAATTTCAAGCCACAGAGAGTGCAACGTATGAAGATACGATAGATAGCAGTCAAAAAAAGAACAGACAACACCATACTCCCCCTGAATGAACAAGAGTGCACACGCTGAAATGTCTCGCCTTCTTTACTAATCATTGATAATAGGTTGATAGTCCTAAATATAAAGCTTTATTACAACTGTCACATAAACTTAATTAACCAAGAAAACTAAACATTGACCAATGAACCATGAAAATGAGGTCAAGGTCAGATGAACCATGCCAGGCAGGCATGTACAGCTAACAATTCTTCCATACAACAAATATAGTTGACCTATTGCTTATAGTTTAAGAAAAACAGACCAAAACACAAAAACTGAACACTGAGCAATGAACCGTGAAAATGAGGTCTACGGATTAGAGTGCAATCTTTGTGAGTTGGTATACGAGGGTAAAAAGTTAATAATCAGACGTAACAATCGAATGTGCTGTCAAAGATCAGCCGCCATTGACATCTTTTATTGACATTGTAACCAGTCTGATCCCTTATTCCAAAAGTTCTATGCCAGTTAGTCCTTTTGTCGTTTTTTAAATTTTTTGGCATTGGAAATTTTAGGTATGTTTTTGCTTACACTATTTAAATGCCCCTTGTTATCTTCTTTCTGGTCAACAATAATCATAAGTACGTGTGTATATGTAAAAAGTTTTATGGTCACCACTATAGATTCGGTGCCTTATACCACGTTTCGGTATCTCAACTGACAAGCGACATGTTTCTGGCGGTCTTATAATCTTTAGATATCAGAGTAGTCGTTTGATATGTGATTTAACCGATTATTTCATATCCTTTACTGATTGTGGATTCGCATGGCGGATGAAGTATGCATAGAAGGAGAAGCTTATCCTGTTGACGCACTCAGTCTCTCTCCTTTGTGAATTCATGCGATTCCCATAGTTTCTGTATGTTGTCTTGATTTTTTTCTTTTGAATCGATTTACGAGTTTTGAACATCGGTAAACTTCTATGGCCTTAATTCGTTTTATTTATTAATTTTTAGATACTTTTATTTGAGGTTCAGTTGGCGACCTATCAGGCTGAGCGCGACGACGAACGGGGTTTTAATTACATTGACTACCCACGAGGTTCTTGCACAGTCCACAAGACTACTCGTTTTGACGGTTTCAAATTTAGAACTGGGAAAGAAATATATAATATGAATGAATAAAACAAAACGAAATATTCATCAAAGAACCATTTATGCCAAGTCTGATCCGAAATCGTTAGTTCGTAAAGAGTTCTACTCTTTCAACTGCATTCAATAAAATGTTTCAGGTATCAAATTATTGTCCATAATTGTAAGGTTTAAATGTACGAACCAATGTTTTCTTTTTTTAAGATCTTCATTTGAAAATCGTCATATTTGTTTTAAATGTTTAAATGGGGCTGGTGTATTATGTCCGTATGCCAATTAAAATTAGAAAAAATCCTTTTGTGAATAAATTTATTATATAAGCCAGATAAATCTCTGTTACATAAAGAAGACGTTTGTATATAGATATATAAGTCAAATAACCATTATGAAAGTATCGCCTTTCAATAAGTGTTAGAAAAGTTTCCATTTAGATATTATGCAAATGGCCGGTGCATGTCTCTACTGAAAAAGTACTATGTCCCCTTTTTTGAATGCATTTATGAATGTATCATCAGCTCAGTGGACAGTATTTCGGTACGGAAATGTCTGATTGATAACAAGCATATTCTTAAATCACCGTTTATGAATTTAGACGTTGTTATTAAAATAATGTTTCCACTTTCTCAGGCTAAGTTGACCTAAGATGAATTTTGCTATTATCTTTTTGGTCATAAAGCTCTTCAATTGTTTCGGTTCAAATACATCTTTTGCCTTCAAATATTCGGCTTTTAGCGTTCCTGATGAAGGTAAATCCAGAAAAGTGCTTAGGATGCACGGAAGTTGTAAAGTCCATGTGTTCATTTTTCACTGTTACCTCATTGACTGATAGAAAAATTGTAGTATATCATATTTAATAAAAGATAATGATAAAAAATATAAAAACAGTGTTTTTAAAGCATGGCATATTGATAACGATATCATCACTGGAAAGTTGAATATATATAATTTTCGTTAACAAGCAGGTTTTTTTTCAAATGGAAAAAATGCTTGAAATAACCAGTTTTAAAGAAGGACAACTACTATGGTTTGTTTCATAAAAGTGCCAACTTATTACAATTTGATACAGGGAGATAAAAAAAACCCATATCGTTAGGTCACATAAAGCAATTTTGTTCTCAAAATCTAAGCTTTCTAGTTTTAAAAATACGTTCATTATATATCATAAGCCTGGTATCCTTTTAATTTTTTTTGTATAAAAGAAATAAGATGTGGTATGATTGTCAATGAGACAACTATATATCTGAGTTCAAATACGTGAATATAAGCAGTAATAGATTAACGTACGACATTCAACAATAAAAAGAATCCCTCAGATGTTATCCATTCGTTTGATGTGTTTGAGCTTTTGATTTTGCCATTTAATTACGGACTTTCCATTTTGGATTTTCCTAGGAGTTCGGGTATTTTTGTTATTTTACTTTTCACGACATAGTATAAAAGGTCACACATGAAAAATGAGAAACAATTCAAATGAGAAAATTCACAGCCTAATTAATAACAATACAATTTACGTATTTACGGGAAAAAAATGACAGACGTGAACCGAAGATAACCACTGAATTACAGGACTTAGGACAGGCGCATTAACAATATGGTGGGTTAGAAATGCTGTAAAACCTTCCCTTAACCGGGAACAGTGGTGTTACAGCAAAACATAAGAACAAATAGCAAATATCAGGTGAAAATGGTGCAAACCGTTTGCTGTATTACTGTATACACTAATAGTAATCACAGTCAAAAGTATACCAATGAACTTCGTAATTTATTGGGCATTTAAAACTTTTTCATCCAAGCGCCATAAATGAGACTTTGGAATATAAAACGCGAGTCTGGCGTACAAAATTTAATCCTGGTAGCTAAGATGAGTTTATTTTGTAGACCGAAAAAGATAACATATACTTGTATATGATATCTGTTATTGTTTTGTACATAAATCAGGCTGTTGGTTTCTTGTTTAAATAGTTTTACAGTTATCATTTCGGCCCATTTATAGCTTACTATGTGGTATGGGTTATGCTTATTGTTGAAATGCCGTGCGGTGACCAATAGTTGTTGACTTCCATGTCATTTGATCATTGATTTATTTTACTTTTTTCGTTATTGATTCAAATTCTGATAAGTACAGATTGGTTGAAATGGAAATGGACGCTGCTAGTCGCAGGCTATTCAAACCCGTGACAACTAGTTCCAAAGATGAGGAAAACGAAGTTTTATAATGTAAAGGTTGAGATGATCTTAATATTAGCAATATTTTTGACCAAAAGTTTGCACAGAAAATCATATCTGATTACATCTAAGATAAAACTTCACCAGTCATTTCATATACCTACATCAACCTATGTTTAACCACAAGATGGTACTAAAGACCTTTACCCTTAAGGATGTAAAATACATATAAAGCCTCGCTGGTCATGTTATTTCTGGAATTTTCATTTTCATTAAATATTTTTAACTTTGCGAATTTTAGGTTACTTATGGATGGAGTTAAAGAATATGGCAGAACATTGGTACACTCATCATAATGTACAGGCTTATAATTTGGTACGTCAGTAAGCGGAATCCAGCTGAATTTGCGATGTGGTGCTTTTTGTAAGGATCCCAAACATTGCAAGTGTATTCAACGAATGGACGTACAAGTGGTGTATATTTCGCACAATTAAGTATAAAATTATCACTTCTGTAAAAGCGATTATAAATGAAAGTCATCGAATCCTCGTTTATAAAAAATAAAGAAACTGAAATTGCATTATACATATTATATACATTACATTTGAAATTAAATCGAGCATTTCAAAGTTATACCCAAACAATTTCGTTAATATTTAAAATATTGTTTGACTTGCATTAAATCTAAAATTGGGTTCACAGATATCCGTGTACTTTTAAGGATAACCTGAGTGCTTTTTGGTAATATTTTTTAAACCATGAGATTTTGTTATATTTCCCACAGGCACTTGTCTCAGAATTATTTCCCTCTATATGCCTTAATATAATATATCAAGGTATATAGGGAAAAAAGTTCTGAGACAAGTGTCTGTGATATTTCCCTAAAAGGTATATGTTATAAAACAAAATTCGTTATTCTTGAATTAAATCCTCCTTGCTTGTATAGATTTTTGATTGCACACGAATATCAATTACATCTCAATATTAATAAAACACATTAAAAATCATTTATAATGAGATATCTTATATTTCTTTAGGAATGAATCATTAACTGCTATTAAAAGAATCGCAAGTTCCTATTTAACATATTTGCAGAGATTTGTAACAGATACAAAAGAAGAAAAATTCAAACAGTCTTGCAGAAAATTATGTAAAGATAGTCGCTAGTACATCATATATTAAAATTATCAATAGAACAAGAACAATTTTATGATTTAATTGAATATTGTAAAATCAATATTGCAGGAATCAAAGGCGCAAATGCAGTACAGATGATAGCTCACAGGGGAAAGATCGAATAAATTGTAGTCTTTTTCGACATTTAACAGACAGAAATTTCGGAATATTTACTTTCAGTAACGTTATTTTAATGTAACACTGAAACAAAACCATGTTCTCAAAAATCTATCGCTGGGATCCTCAAAAAATAAATAAAATCATTCCTGGTAATTCGTATTAATTATAAAAAAAAGAAGATGTGGCATAATTATCAATGAGCCAACTCTCCACAAGAAACAAAATGACACAGAAATTATCAACTACATGTCACCGTACGGCCTTCAACAATGAGCAAAGACCAAACCGCATAGTCAGCTATAAAAAGCCCCGAAATGACAAATGTAAAACAATTAAAACGAGAAAACTAACGGCCTAATTTATGTACAAAAAAATGAACGAAAAACAGTTATGTAACACATCTACCAACGACAACCACTGAATTGCAGGCTCCTGACTTGGGACAGACACATACATACAGAATGTGGCGGGGTTAATGTTAACTTCAGACAACAAATAATTTCCAAATTCTTGAATAAACAAAAAGAAAGAAGATACTAAAGTGGCAATCAAAAAAAACACAAATTAAAGACTCTATATCAGATAAAATCTTTTCAAAATCTATGTTTTGAGAGTTTCCCTTTGATAATCTGTAAAAATTAAAGAGTGGGACATTAATGTGTACCCTTGTGGAACATCCATTTTGTGCTTCATTAGCTATAGGGGTTTGATATGTCTAACCACTAGAGCGAACAAGGGCTATTCATAGTTATTCTTGTTCTTCTGAACGTGACTTTTTATATTTAATTAGACGCCGAAAATTTGAAATTAACATACTCTTTTATATTTAAGTATTTTGTAAATATAAGAACATTTCTATTTTCATTTTCATTAAACATGTATTTAAAAAGTGCACACACATCTGTTTATAGTTTTTTTTTTACCATAACACCATAATAAAGGGTACATTTGGACGTTTCATCATTTTGCAGCCGTAACTTGATATATTGCCATGGAATTTAGCAGCAAAAGTTTGTTATGAGATAATTCTACAGATGGAAAATCTAGAACGTTTTTAAATTCCTGAACAGGTATATTGATCTATTCAAATTAGTGTCACGCACTAGTTATTAGTTTAATGGAAAATACTGGGCAGAAATTTGTATAAAACGATGTCGGATAGAAAAAGAAGTAATACAGAAGAATTGTCAGGCAAAACAATTATTATTATTGGAACCTCGGGGAAAGGTTTGCAGTTCTTGTGGAAAATTCTGCAGGATTTAAACATTAAGGTATGACGTTTAATGAGAAAATACATTTGTATTGAAAAAACAACATGAAAAAAACCAGATGAAAGATGAGAAGGGACATTCAAAACTCACAAGTCGAAAACAAAACCGGCAACACCATGGCATCCCTCCTAAAATAAATCAAAGAAAACACAAACATACCCACAAAGCATTACATTTCAATAGATCGAGCATCACCATCAGTTGAATGTATGATTGGTAATATAAGTTAATAGATTGAAAACAATACTGGTATCAAATAACTCTAACAAACTCAGAAATTTAGAATGCCTTGAGGAATCGAGTGGCCTAATCTGGATGTTTGTATTGACCAATTTTTCCGAGGTTTTCGTTGGTTTTTTTTACAATTTGATATATGTTTTAGGTTATTCTGGTTGACACAAAAAACGAGAACCATGGTCGTCGTTTTGTTGAAGTTTTTATCCAATACAACTATCTAGAGGATCACAATGATGAAAATCATGCCAATACTATCATTCGAATTCTTGGACACAGGAAGGAACAACTATCGGCATGTATTTCTTTCGCTGAAGATAGTATGCATTTAACTGCCATTTTAAGTCAGAAGCTAGGGCTGATTGGTATCAATCCAGATGTAGCTCGTATATCGCAGAGCAAACAATTAACATATGATGCACTGAAAGACGGTTTGGATACAAGTAACTATTCACCGCTATCATTTCGAATTAAAAATGTATCAGATATCGTCAAAACAAAAGGTCTTTTATTTCCAGCGATACTTAAACCAGAATATGGTAGTAATTCAGAGGGTATAACGGAAGTTACATCTGTAGACGAATGTGTAAGTAAATATACCAAACTACAAGGTACATTTGGAAAAGATTGGAATGTCAAGAGATTCAGCAATGCAATGGTTCTAATGGAATACTTGCCAGGCATAAGTCACCACATTGAGATTGTTTTATTTCACGGTGCTTTGCTTATAGCTCTCGTATCAGACATGGGCCCAAAATTACCAGGTGTATTTGCAGATACGACCACTTGTTTTCCAACATGTTTATCGGAAAGATTAAAGGGAGAAATAATTAAGGCGGCTTTTGATTGCTGTAGAAAAATCGGATTGGATAATGGTGTGTACAACGTTGAAATGAAATTAACCAACGCTGGCTTCAAGATGATCGAAATCAACACCCGACCTGGTTGTTATAGAAGGTGTGCTGTCTTCAAAACCACGAACTCTATCGACCTACATGTGACTAATGTTTTAATCAAATGTGGAATCAAGCCAGAGTTACAAGGAGAGAATATAAATTATGCGGTTGGGTGTTTTCTGTATTCTTTTGCTCATAAACGTCAGTTGAGGGATCCAATAGTACAGAGAAAAATTATCAAATTACAACAGCAAAATCAACTCATTTACTTTGAAAGATGCAAAATAGCTGAATGTGAAAAACCCTTTCCAAAATGTTTCGCTCATTTAGTGGCTTTAGACAAAAGAGGTGTGCAATTTGCAAAACAAAATTTGCTAGACATTTGCACGGAACTAAATCTATCTAGTGATGAATATAATATAAAACATTTTACAAGGTATTTCTAAAAACTACACATTGGAATATGGACAATCAATCATAAAAAGCCTTTAGAAGCGTATTTTGTAACTTGTTATGTTTTAGTAAATTGAATTTTAGCACATGACAGATTGGTACATTTTATGCAAGCTTATATTCCGTGTTGTATATCTTAAAAATAAAATATCGAAGATTAAACAGTGTGATATGTTTTCTTCCAATAGGCCTTAAGTGTCAAGGACGTGACTTCATATATCAAATGAAGTCATAATTGGGCATGTAATGTCAATCTGTTGTATTTTCTGGCACATGGCATATATTAGATATGCAACAGCAAGAGAGTAACCGGACCCGACGGTAGTAAAACAAAAAAGAGTGACACAGATTTCTAAGCATTCTGCATTATTTCTAGATTAAGACAAAAAATTAATTTGGAAAAAAATAAAACCAGTACAATGTACTTGAAATAATCATGTCTGGTGCATGGTGTTTTACCGAGCCTACAAAATAGAAGGCGTTCGTTCCTGAAAAGAAAATCCCCAAAATTCTAACAATTTACGACAAGAAGGGACGACGGACTCTATTGCACAGCATCGTATGGTAAGCTGACGTGCTTGGTCCAATATAGGTATTGAAGCCGCGTGAATTTTTAACGGAATGTTAAGAATATTCGACAATTGTACATCAGAGACTGCCTTCGAATAAATTTTTTTCAGTACTTAGTCTTGTCTACCGGAAGCTTCCTTGTATAAATCTCCCTTGACAAAATAAATTGTCTACACATACATGTTGGGATCGAGAGACAAATACAAAAATGTATTATTTTTCATTTAGAAGCAATCATACATTTTTTTAAGGAGGGTGAATAAATACTCGTCAACGGGTGGAATGGTGATGTGCAAGCCCTTTATCCCGGTGCAATCCACTTAGCGGAATCTTCCACTTCGATCTATCATTGTAACATTTTACAAAAGGATTAGGAACAAGTTATTACTCGTTGGACAATGAATTAGTTATTCGAAGGTTCGTTGGACATGGCTTGGATCTATCCAAATGTAAATCAATCTGAGCAGTCAGATCATTAAAATCATGAAATTTGTTTTGCGTAATATATAATTTCGTACTGGTTATGTATTTATGAATCCCACCATTATGATATTGTTCTGTGATCGTTGTTGTATTCTTATTTTTCAATTTTGCTTATTTACTTTTTCTATAGAGTGTCTGTGTGCCATAGTTTGTTTTTCTTTCTTGAAATTGTTGTTTGTTCTTATAGTGATTAAGATTAAACCACAATGTTGACTGATGTGCCCCAATGTTTGATATTTTAACCTATTATGTCTTTTATAAATATAGGAAGATGTGGTATGAGTGCAAATGAGACAAATATCTATCCAAGTAACAATTTATAAAAGTAAACCATTATAGGTCAAGGTACGGCCTTCAACACAGAGCATTGGCTCACAACGAACAGCAAGTTATAAAGGGCTCTTGCTTGTTTTGTTCACACATTGGTGTCAACATAATGAAATTATATATGACTGCCATATAAGTGAAAGGTTTAGCAAGCCATAAAACCAGATTTTATACATCATTTTCTACATCAGGAAATGCCTGTAATAAGTCAAGGATATGACAGTTGATTTCCATTAGTTTGATGTGCATGAGATTTTGATTTTGACATTTGATAAACCATTTTAGTTTTGAATTTTCTTTGGGGCTCAGTTATTTTTGCTACTTTTCACCGATGCTCAAAAATAAGAAGCCCATTAAGACGAAACTAGTCAAGGCAAACAAAAAAATCCTTGGCGTTCGGTATTTTTGTTATTTTACTTTTAAGTAAAACTAACAATATACAAGAACAACTATTCAGTTATCTTTAATTCAGAAATCCATCATTTTAGTAATACAATCACTCTATGTGTCTACCAAAACTGTGTCTATGATTTGAACAACACCATTCAAAGTTGATATATCTGCGTTGATTATCTTAGCTGAACCAACATACACCTCTCTCTCTGAAAAAAAATCATTCACAATCAACAGTTTTATAAAAAGCATCATGGTTTTGGTGGGAAGTATTAAGCATAGTTTTATGAATTGGTGTAATGCTAACGAGCAATATATTCTTTTAAAAAAAATAGCAAATAGTTATTAAATTAATTAAATGTGTAGTCCATGTCAAAAAGAGACAACCAAACAAATCATTAAAAGTAGAAAAGACTTCTAGCGATATTAAAAGTAAGAAGATACATTTCAACTCCTTTTCTTTCAACTTTTTTGATAACTCAGACACAATACATACGTGTAACAAGAGGAATACAATATTTACATACATACAAACAATACAAAACAATAGTGGGTATAACAAAGGAAAAAACATAAAAAAATACATTTTTTAAACAATCATTTTACAACATGTTCTTAAGTGTACTAATAAAAAGTGTTAGATTTACCAAAAAAGGACAAACCAACGATACTGTCAAACTTTTCTTAAAAACTGAAATAAATTCATTGAAAAACAATATTGCAAGAACCTAGAATGAGCAACACAAAACACATGACAACATACACGTGATCATACTCAATAGTATCAGCACAGGTAATAAAATCAGAAGAAACATCATTTAAAGCAAGTCGGTGTATGTCTTTTTGTTGACAGATGTAAGAATTTTTCAAGAGTTTTAGTTCTATTAACGATATAACAATAAAGGGTAGAAATTGAAATACCATGTAGTATTACAGGTATCTTTTAACAAGAATTATGACACAATTAACAAACATTATTAGGGTATTAAAAAGTTGGTTATATCTGTTACCTTGAGAAGAAGAAAAAAGAGGCAGATCATACCAAAGGGACGGCAATCAAAAGTCGAAGAAAAACCGACAACAAAGTGAAAAAAAAACGACAAAAAGACAACAACAATCTCCAAAACATTGCATCGTACATTAACTAAAGATGAGCAACGCGAACAACAAACCAAATTGGGGTGAACAGATCCTGTTCTACATATGACACTTGACGTGTTCATGCCAAATACAACTTTTGTTTTAATGCAAACAAATACTTTGGAAAAATACACAAACAGACTCGACCCATATCTCTGTTTTATTATTTAAGGTGGTACCTAACACTACAGGGAGATAACTCTGTAAAATCAGCTAAACGTTTTGATTACGTTGTGATATTAAGGGAATATTAGGCTTCTCAATGATCAAAATTAGTGTTTGTCAAACTTCTATATAACCAGTGTAATTTTTCTGATAAATTGGTTGGTTCAAATTTTTTGAATTTTTTATGAAACTTTATGAAAATTAAACGAGCCAAATAAATTTTAGTCAAGGTGTTGGGTACCACCTTAACATCCTCTAACATACAAAATATTCATTTACTAAAAAAATTACAATATGAAAACAGTATGAAAATCGGTCTTACCTTTAACGTCTACTGGAAAGGACATGCCAGATTTAGATGTAAATTTCCGTGTGTGAGTAAGACCTTTAGTGAAAAACACTTCATCAGTCATATGGTTTGACAGAACTCCTATAGTATAAAATGTTTTTGGTATAGGAATGTTTAAAACATGGAATATTTTAAAAATTAGAAATAAATAATAAGAAAAGCTATTATACATAACTCGAAGGACTCTTATCCATGATCATTCTTCTCTTTGGAACGTTGTGGATGATGTGGTACAAAAAGTAAAATAACAAAAAAACAGAACGCAAAGGAAAATTCAAATTGGAAAGTCCGTAATTAAATGGCAAAATCGAAAAATCAATACAGTTTCAAAACTTTTTTTTATTCTTATATTAATTCTTACGAGGTATCCTTATTCATCAATAAATAACACACAAAAACACACGCACACACACACATAAATACATGGAAAAGCTCCTGCGTTTATTAAGTATATTTTTCTCGTTATTAAGTACATATGTCTTGTATACATTGTCTTCCCTTTCCGCCTCTCAGTACCATATTAGGCTAGTTATGTCATTTTAATTGCATGTAATTCATCGAAAAAAAAGAGATAAAAATGAAATCAAACTAGACATTGATACGTTCAAACTCTTTACAAAGGGCGATAATAACAGAGTTGACAACTACCGTCACCTTAATCATGGCTTTAAACAAATTTATTTCGCAGTTGAAGAATACCTGTAACATTTAACAAATTCATACCTTTAAGCAATTCTGGATTACTTGTAATATTTTGCAACACACCAGGAGCTAATTTGGAAAATGCTGCATTGTCTGGCACTAAAACTGTCATGTTCGGTCCTTTAAAAAAGAAAATCCATTTATGTAACACATAATGAAGTGTCAATAAATAAGGTGTACTAATTTAGGTTATAGGATTTCTTGGTCCAAGTTGAATTGATTTTGTGATTTAATATGTTCCGAAAAAAATATGCTCTGAACTATGTTTAGTATAGAAATAAGATGAGTAATGAGATGGGGATTGATTTCCAATGACACAACTATCCACCAGAGACCCAAGGACGTAGATGAAAGCTACCATAGGTCACAGTACTGTGAGTAACAGTGAACGAAGTTTGAAATCAAAAAATGTGATTGCTTGGAATTAAATATGTAATAAAAGGCATAACATCATTTATAATAATAAAAAAAAAAACAATTTAAATATCTATGGGCATATTAATATATACAACAAGCATGCATACTGAATGTTCTGATAGCTGATTGAAAAAGTATATATACCTTTAAAAGTGTCCAAATCTTGTGCTTTAGATGCAAGTAAGAGAAATGTGCTGACATTGCGGTCTTCTGAGATATATTTGTATGCTGTTCTAGTTGGAATCTGATATAATACCTGGTGTATAACACATATCCTTCCATTCTTTGTCCTGTCCTCAACGTTCATATACTCCCCACCTTCTACTGTTATTAAAGTCTTGTTATCCTGGAGTAGATATATAAGATAACACTTATAAACAAATGAGAAAAAATGGTGATTTGTTTGAGGGAATATTTTTTATGATGTATTTTTGTTTAAGAAGTTTATTTTTCAATTAATTAAATGTATAATTGTAATACAATCAGTTTCAACTTAAATTAAGTTCTGATTTTCCTGTTTTTCAATTTTTAGTAGATTGTACTTTATTGGGAAGTTTAATTCTAAAACATTTCTCAACTATTGGTAGATTGTACTTTTGAAGTTTCCTCAAGACACATGTTCTTTATTCATTTGTATTGTTCATTATGACTATCGCTTCTGTTTGACTGTCAGTCCTTAAAACCTAGTGCTTTAAATCATAATGTTGACGAGTGTTTGTTTGGTCAATCGGTGATTTTTGCAACATGTGTTACGGCGAGAACAATGGAATTTAAATAGATAGTATCACCACGATCTAGCCATTTAATATTGGTGTTAAGTTTGCGTTTAGAACCGCCAATCGACCAGTTCACTCAAAGCTAGGAAGCGGCCTATGGGAACTCGTATGTTTTATGTATGTAGATTACTAGTATATAGTTACTGTTGTTCTTATTTGAAAGTTCGTTGTCTTACCTGTTCTGACGTGTATCTGTTGACTCGTAATTGTTCTCCTTGGAAAGTTGGCAATAAACTGTTGTCTTTCATATTGATACATTGAAGTTTTTGTGGCACTAAATGGTACATAATTACTTCTCTTAAAAATGTTTTATTTTTAGACATCATCTCAATGATTGCTGGTGGAATACTGTCCAATGCACCTCTTGAAGGCAGAAACAGAGTTTTGGTATCTACAAAAAGTACAATAATCAGTGAGTAAAATTCTCTCCGAAATAAAAAAAAAATCCTTTCTCTAATGGTGGCATTCGTGATGTCATACCGTGTAAGTCTTAAATAATAAAACCAGGAAAGGTTGTGTGTTATTTGATACAACATTCCTTAAAGTTAGCTCAAAATAAAAAATGTCTTCTTACAATCAAATTATCTTATATCGGCCACTTCACATGCTGTACCAGGCTATCAGACATGTGTTTCCGGTTGCTTTTAAAATAATTGCTTTGGCTATCGTATACTGTAGATTGCATTGGAATATAGTGGATTTTGCAATCGTGTCAAACAGATTTGGATATATGCTAACTTGTGCATCTATCTGTCGTACAGAAAGATGATAATACGATATGCCCTGTACTCAGTCTTAGTAATTTCCATAAAGCTACGTCAAGCATATTGCTTGTGCCATGTCCATAGCTTATTTTGCAAAGAATTTCATTAAGAAAAGAGAACTAAATGAAGCATTTTGGCTGTGATTTAGAAAAATAAGTAAATCAATATTAACCCCGAAAAATACAAGCTAAAAGGATTTTGCAAACACAGGATGCATAAGATTAGCTTGGCTAATGAGGTCATCCTCTTAAAACAAAGATTATGTATTTGACTTGTCATCCTCTTAAAACAAAGATTATGTATTTGACTTAAAGTCTGAGGGAAAAATTTGAAGAGTATTTGAAACATGTTTTATTCCAGACACACATATATCGCAATCAATCGTCAATGTTGATTCATTCGTTATTGTTCTAATCATTCAATCAAGGTCGGAATTCTAATACGAAAAACAAAGTACATTGGAAAGCTACTTGAAATGGATATCTATGTTGTGCTTTGTGTACTAGTCTATTGTTTATCTTTTTCTTTTTTAGCTTTGGCGTTGTCAGTTTATTTTCTGTTTATAAGATTGAATGTCCCTCTGGTATCGTTCGCACCCCTTTTCTAAAAGACAACATACATTATACTTACCATTTCCTTTTGTAAATTCATGTGTAACATGAGCTTTCTCGCATAATTCAACGAATTTCCATGATCCTAGAAAGTCTGCACAAGTCAACAAATCATAAAATTGACATGGATTACAATTAGCCGATATGACTACAGCGAAAATGACCAACAAAATCTTCATTTTAAAATATTAGATTAAAATGAAAACACGGACATGACTAGGACTGTGTATATTATCACAAGTCATACACATTCAACCTAGAATCTAAGATAATCACATGGATAAATATGATAACATACACCTAATAAGTACTAGTGTGCTTTATTACAAACATTTTCAAAAATTCCCAATTCTAATTTTAGAAGATCTCTGGTTTAGTCTCATTGAGATACTTAATCGACTTTTGTCTTAGAACCCCTATTACAGGACATACATATTGTATGCATTGTTAATAAGTTCTCGTCATGAACATACCTGAAATATTTACTACTGGAGATCCAGAAATTTTCATATGTGGGGGCCCACTGACTGCCTAAGAGGGGACACACTCCAGTCACGCTTCAATGGTTCCCTATATAAGTAACCAATTTTTTTCCCAAAAAGAAGAAACCGACAATCTAGACACCCTTTGAATGGTCTTTTATGAAGGTTTTTTTAAACTTACAAATAAAAGGCAAAGTAACACATACTAGATCGACTATCATACCAACAAGTCTCAAAGACATTTCAATACGTTTAATTTGGTGATACATCAATGGGTTGGGCAATTAGTTTTATAGCCGCACACATTTTTTTCAAGTAATCGTTAAATCTCATTTTTCTTAACTATAAATCCTCCTTGCTTGATGGTCCGAACAAACGTTAATCCAGAAAAGTGCTACGAAATCAAAACGAAATCAAAGCGCTGTAAGCGCTGGAGGCAGTTAACCAAAAACCAAGGCAAACGTTATTATAAAAACTGTGGCAATGTTGCTTCAGTCCTTTTTTTATATATGGTTTAGGGGTGGGGATGTCAACCGTTTTCAAATTCTCAAACAGGAGGGGTGGGGTGATCCCCAGGGACTCCCCCAATATTTCATTTGATTTGTTATATTGTCCCATACATGAATATATGTGGTTTAGGGGTGGGGATAACGACTGTTTCCAAGTTCTCAGACAGGAGGGGCAGGTGACCCCCAGGGACTCCCCCTATATTTCATTTGAATTGTTATATTGTCCAATACATGAATATATTTGGTTTAGGGGTGGGGATCTAGACCGTTTCAAGTTCTCAGACAGGAGGGGTGGGGTGACTCCAGGGACTTCCCCTATATTTCATTCGATTTATTATATTGTCCCATCCATGAATATACATGGAAGGAAGCCATCCGCCTCTGAACCATCTTTGAGAACATGCAATGACAAGGTAGAGATTGAACATGGCCAAAATTTTCTAAATTCAACAGGCAATTACTCTAGAAAAACTCAATAAACTGGAACATTCTCCCCACATGGAAACTGTATATAAGAATCTAACAAAAGACCTAGTTTTGTGTAGATACCTATAAAAAATGTTGCTATGAATATGTCAGTTTGAAAACCGATTTGTGGCTTAGAGCAATTGTGCATTACTCTAAACAAAAAAAACTATATTGACTGAAATATTAAAAACAATTTCTCATCCACATGTAAGAATCTAATAATGAACTAAAATATAACTTCCATGCAGATATGATAAATCGTGAATGAAGAAGGAGTTGATGTACAGGACCAAAATCTTCTTATCTCAAAGAGCATCTCTCCAAAGCCCAATGGAATTGAGTATCCTGTCAAAATACACATCAGTTTATTATAATCCAGTTCTTTTAAATATGATTAAACATGTAGGAGTTAGGATGACAAGGGCAGTGTTGGACTGTCCAAAATTTCTAAGTTGAAAGGGGAATAACTCCAACAAAAGTAACTGGGCAGGAACATCTATATATATATACTATGATTTAACAATGCACCCAGTATAACTCAGAAGTATATAGAATGAATGCAACAATAAAGTCCGTCTGAAAAAACAAAAATTTTCTAACTTCAATGACCAATACTCTATAAAAATTCAACATTCTCAATGAACTTGGAACATCCTACCAACATGCACATGGATCTAACAATGTACCAACCTCCATTAAGATGGGAGGGAGGAGTATTGTCCATGTTGTCAATGTAAGTATGACATGAAGGTGTTTGACAAGGCAAATCTTGCAAGCTTTATAAAGAAGAATGTGGCATTCTCCATACTTGAACATCTCAATATCTTGATCAAACCATATACAAAGTTTTGTGTGGATACAATAAAACATGTAAGAGTTTCAAACGTGCTAGTTTGATATTGAACAGGACCAAGATTTCTAAGTTGAAAGAGCTATACTCTTTTTAATTAGATAGATGGGAACATCCTACCCACATTCACATCTAACAATGTGCTAAGTTTCATGAAATAGGAAATTAGGCCCATTATAGTGAATGTAGGTCCTGAAAAGGATTAAAGCTACCAAACTGACAGGGGCATAATTCTGGATTAACTAAACTTAAAACAAACTCCTTCACATGATCGTGTTACCATATCATGGTCAAACAATCTGCTAGGTATCAAGTGAATCAAACAAATGATAAGCAATTTGGATAGAGGGACAGACAGGCTTATTCTCAAACTTTATTTGCTGGGGAAATAAATGTTTGTAGAGCTAAATATAAAACTTCAAACAACAAGAGTGCACACGCTGAAATGTCCTGCCTTCTATACTAACTATTGATATTGTGTTGATTTAGTTCTAAATATAAAGATTTACTACAACTATCATATGAACTAAACATAATCCAAGAAAATAAGGTCAAAGGTTGGATCAACCAAACTGGAAATACATGTACACCTAACAATCATTCCATACACCAAATATGCTTTAAATTTATATGCGTTTAGTTGACATATTGCCTATCTTAGAAACAAACTTAACCAGGAAAACTTTACATAGATCAATGAACCATGAAAATGAGGTCAAGGTCAGATGAACCCTGCCAGATAGACATCCATACCTTACAATCATTACATTTTTAAATATAAAAGTTAACCTTTTGCATATAGTATCTAAGAAACAAACTTAGTGGTTGTCGTTTGTTGATGTGTTGCATATTTTTTTTTTCTTCTTTTTTTTAACATGAATTACGCTTTGAGTTTTCTCGTTTAAATTGTTTTACATTTGTCATTTCGGGGCCTTTTATAGCTGACAATGTAGTATGGGTTTTGCTCATTGTTGAAGGCTGTACAGTGACCAATAGTTAATTTCTGAGTCATTTTGGTTTCTTGTGGAGAGTTTTCTTATTGGCAATTATACCACATCTTCTTTTTTGTATTAATCAGGAAAACTTAAGATTGACCAATGAACCACAGGCACTTGTCTAAGAAAAAAATTCTTATATAAAAAAAAAATCTGAGACAAGTGCCTGTGCAATGAACCATGAAAATGTGGTACTGTGGATTCATTATTATTCGTTGGATACCAATTTTCGTGGATTTCGTGGGCACAGTCAAATCACGAAATTAAATATTCAACGAATGATAATTTTTCTATAGGTTTGTATGCAGACATCAGTAAAACCACGAAATTAAATATCCACGAATATGCAAGTTTTTCTTAATCCACGAAAATTGGTACCCACGAAAATAAATGAATCCATAGTAATGGTCTGATGATAATTGCCAGACAGACATAAACACCTTTCAATCATTCCATTCACCAATTATAGTTGACCTATTGCTAAAAGTATTAGAAAAAAGACAAAAAAAACCAAAAACATTGACCAAATAAACCGTAAAAATGAGGTCAAGGGGTCAAGGTCAAATTAAACATGCCAGATGGACATGTTCATCATAAAATATTTTCATACACCAAATACAGTTAATTTGTTTTATACAGTATAAGAAAAACAGACCAAAACACAAAAACTTAACATTAACCACTGAACCATGAAAATGAGGTCAAGGTCAGATGACACCTACCAGATGTACATGTACACCTAACAATCATTCCATACACCAAACATAGTAGACCTATTGCATACAGCATTAGAAGAATAGACCATAACACCAATAATTAACTTCAAAAACTTAACCATCAAAATGAGGTCAAGGTCAGATGACACCTGTCAGTTGGACATGTACACTTTTAATACAATCATTCCATACACCAAAAATATTAACCTTGTTCAATGATCCATGAAATGAGGTCTAGGTCAAGTGAAAACTGTCTGAAGGGCATGAGGACCTTGCAAGGTACGCACATACAAAATACAGCTATCATTATACTCATAATAAGAGAGAAATTAAAAATACTAAAAAGCTTAACTTTTTTTTTCATGTAGTAACTGAACCATGAAAATGAGGTCAAGGACAACAGACAGATGGAAACTTCATAACATAAGGCATCTATATAAAAAGTATGAAGGATCTAGGTATTCTACCTTCTGAAATATTGCGCTTTCAAGCAGTAAGTTAACCCTACCACCGCCCCTGGATAACTATCCCTATGTCAAGCTTTCTGTGACAAAAGTCACCGGCTTGACAATGACACATGTCTATACCAAATGTAAAACTTAATATCACCTAGAGTATAAACCAATTGCGATCTGCCATCCATAATATATAACTTTAAAAAACAAAACTTGTCTTTGGCTGTCAAAATTGCACTATGATAGTAAAGTTGTATATCATGTATATTATAAATTAAATAAATACAATGTAATATATAGTAGAAATTAAACATGGCATAAATGATCATAAATAAGACCATAATAAAACATTTGTTAACCAGGTGCTCCGCAGGGCGCAGCTTTATACGACCGCAGAGGTCGAACCCTGAACAGTTGGGGCAAGTATGGACAAAACATTCAAGCGTGATACAGCTCTGAATTTGGATTGTGATCAAATTTTTGACATTACATGGTGTTTTTTTTACACAAAACAAATGTCAAGATTTTACAAATCAATTAAAGATTTCTTCTTCAAACTTTTTAAATCTAAAATTAAATAGTTGACACAGCATAGGTTTCTGACACAGAATGAATGTGGTCTAATGAACTTAAAAGTTTTTTTTTGCTTTTGAGCAATTCACTATGCTGTTGAATATTAATCCTCTCAAAAAAATGTTTGAAGAAATTTTTTTTTTATTTATGAAATCTGAAATGAGAAAAATTTAAACCCCCCCCCCCTTTTTTTCACATCCCCGTTTCCCTTTTTCCAAAACTGATATCAATTCAAATTTCTAATGGAGTTTGCAACAATAACTACTCTTTTAAATACATCATAAAATATTAAAATGTAAAATAAAGTGCTTGTTATCACTGAATGGTAAAGATTGGTTGGTAGTAAAAGTGAATATACATTGTTTATTGTATAAAACAATAAAAAAAACTTCATCAGCAACATTTTATATTGGCAAATTTCCAATGAAGTAATTTACATAAAGTTATTGGCAAATAAAAATAGAAAATGACATCATAGTCATGTTTGGCAAATGTCCAACATACATTATCTAAAAACATTTTAGATAAGATAAGGAAAAAAAGCTTCATCAGCAACATTTTATATTGGCAAATTTCCAATGAAGTTATTTACATAAAGTTATTGGCAAATAAAAATAGAAAATGACATCATAGTCATGTCTGGCAAATTTCCAACATATATTATCAACTACTATTCTATACAAAGAAAGATAACTCCAATTAAAAATTAATTGCTATTGCACAATATTGTGCAATGAGTTATTTCTTGCTATTGTGCAATACTGTGCAATTGAAAATTTCTTGCTATTGCACAATACTTGATATGGAATCCTGATTTGGACCAACTTGAAAACTGGGCCCATAATCAAAAATCAAAGTACATATTTAGATAAAGCATATCAAATAAGCCCAAAGAATTTTTGATGAAATCAAACAAAGTTTAATTTTGGACCCCCATTTGGACCAACTGGAAAACTAGGCCAATAATTAAAAATCTAAGTACATTTTTACATTCAGCATATCAAAGAACCCCAAGGATTCAATTTTTGTTAAAATCAAACTTAGTTTAATTTTGGACCCTTTGGACCTTAATGTAGACCAATTTGAAAACTGGACCAAAAATTAAGAATCTACATACACAGTTAGATTTGGCATATCAAAGAACCCCAATTATTCAATTTTTGATGAAATCACACAAAGTTCAATTTTGGACCCTTTGGGCCCCTTATTCCTAAACTGTTAGGACCAAAACTCCCAAAATCAAACCCAACCTTCCTTTTATGGTCATAAACCTTGTGTTTAAATTTCATAGATTTCTATTTACTTATACTAAAGTTATGGTGCAAAAACCAAAAATAATGCTTATTTGGGCCCCTTTTTGGCCCCTAATTCATAAACTGTTGTGACCTCAACTCCAAAAATCAATCAAACCTTCCTTTTGTGGTCATAAACCTTGTGTTAAAATTTCATTGATTTCTATTTACTTATAATAAAGTTATTGTGCGAAAACCAAGAATAATGCTTATTTGGGCCCTTTTTTGGCCCTTAATTCCTAAACTGTTGGAATCAAAACTCCCAAAATCAATCCCAACCTTCCTTTTGTGGTCATAAACCTTGTGTCAAAATTTCATAGATTTCTATTCACTTAAACTAAAGTTATAGTGCGAAAACCAAGAAAATGCTTATTTGGGCCCTTTTTGGCCCCTAATTCCTAAAATGTTGGGACCAAAACTCCCAAAATCAATCCCAACCTTCCTTTTGTGGTCCCAAACCTTGTGTTAAAATTTCATTGATTTCTATTCACTTTTACTAAAGTTAGAGTGCGAAAACTAAAAGTATTCGGACGACGACGACGACGACAACGTGATAGCAATATACGACCAAAAAATTAAAATTTTTGCGGTCGTATAAAAATAATTCACAATACTGTTCTAGCTTTCTTCGATGGAGTAATAAAACTGTCCTCATCTGACTTTCTCTTTCCCTTTTTACATTTTGTATAGTTTTTATTGGTATGTTGCTGTGTAATTGGAATTAAACATAGATCCAGAGAGGTAGATGCTTTCCTTTTCATATTGAGAGGTTTAAGAGGAATTAACTTTACTTTTTCAGAAGCTGGAATGTTATTATTGTATAACAGACTGGATTTGTCCATACTATAGTTTGTTTCAGCTGGTAGTGAAAAAGATGTGTCATTTTCTGGACAAACTATTTCTTCTGTATATTGACATGATTGGTGGGCAACAGGAGAATTTGTCACAGAAATAGCAGATCTGAACCATATATCCAGTTTCTTTTGTCCTTGGTTTGATTTGGTTTTAGTAAAGGTATTATCATCTAGTTTTGAACTAGTTTGTATACCAACATTGTGATTATCTATAGTACTATCTGAAACACACTTTTCAACAGAATCATTACACTTTAATAAATGTTTATGTGAATGAGTATTTGATTGGCCTGCACCATCTTGAAATAATATATATTTGTCACATATGGGTCCTTCTTGGTTTGAGGTATTTAATGTTGGTTCAATCTGATCACTTCTTTTATCAGATATTTCATTTCTTTTATTACTTGTGTCTGGTGAACAATTATAATCTGCATTAACATTTGATTCTCCATAACCTAATTTCATTTCTGTCAACTTTGTCATCGGTTTATCATTATCAATTGTTGATTTGGAAACTTGATCATATCTTACATCAATTGTATTGTCTAAGAGATTTGATTTAGACTTTGGCACTTTCTTAAAAGATCTTTTCATTTTTTCCAACTGATTTTCAAATTCTTGTGCAGATTCATTCAGTTGAGATTTCTGTGGAGAATCAAAAACCACACCTAAAGAGACGGAAGTTTTCTTCTTCAATAATGGTATTTTGCAGCCTTGTTTTTTTTGTCTAGATACTTTCCTCATGTATTTAGTCATAGGCAAAGACATAAACTTCTTAACAGATTTTGGAATTGTAAACTTCACACTTTCCTCTTTTGATAAATATTTATTAAGGCAAGATAAATCTGAACGTTCAGACAGTTTACCAAATATTCCACTTCTTGGCCTTTCATTGACAACTGGATAAATGTATTTGGGTTTAACTCTTTCTACGAATGTGCATATCTCTGCATAGCTGGAATGGTCAGAATACGGTACTATATGGACGTTAGGTATACCTTCATATGGAATACAACCTAGACCAGTATACAAAGAACTTGGTAGAATCACCAAGGTTGGTTCATATTCATTCCAACCAATAATGTTTGATTTGTTAACTGTATGAAATGGTACAACTCTTATTTTACACTCTTTGTCTTCAATACAAAACACATTGGGCAGACCAAGAATTTCTGCTGTTCTATACATAGAACTTGGAACAGAAATCCATTCTTGAGTTCTTTGGGCAATTTTAACTAATAAGTCCTCTTTACCTAAATTTCTCATTCCAATTATTATTCGATGATCTTTATGCTCTTGTACCAATTTGATAAGTTTCTCTACAGCTTCCTCTCGTGTTGGAAAAATACATTCAGGTGAACAATAAGTATTGTCTAAATATAGAATATCAATATCAGAGCAATTGAATAATGGAGTATCTTCAAACATTAAATTGCAATAACGAAAATCACCAGTATATAAAACTTTACCAAAGTATCCTTCAAAGAGAAACATAGCAGAACCTGGACAGTGATTTGCATCAATCACACTTACAACCATTTGTTCCTGCTTCTCATCATCTAAATAGATTATACTACTACTTCCTGTCTCAAGGACATTTACAAGGTCATCTTTAATTCCATACTTCTCAGTCAGTAGTTTTGATGTAACTGCAGAGCAGTAAATGTTGTATTGCCATGATGAGGACAGTCCTACTGTATGGTCACCATGGAGATGAGTCAAGAAGAAAAACTTGGCAGACGGACAATCCCTTTTCTTCCAGAAGTCCACAGCAATTGGTGTCCCAGGTATGATATGCCCATTCATTGCTCTTTTGCCCTCAGTACTATTTCATTCTTGTAAGGAATTGCTGAATTTCATTGCTGAAAAATATTAAAAATTAACCTTATATATTTCGCATATAAACATGATAAATGTTTACACAGAGGATGTTCTGCCTTTTTGTAATGTTGGTAGTATAATGCAAATATTGAAAATGGCAAACATGAAAACTGATATGTAGTATGCATTTTCATAAGCATTGGCATTTTACATTTTCAAGGAGTTTATTTGGTCCTGCATATTAGGTATTTGGTTAATTAACTTTGAATGTTTTGCATAGTTTTCATGTTCACTGGCACCCTGCCCCTTTCAATTATTAGCTGGAGCACTGAAATACCATTGACTAATCATAAGTGGTGCCCTGGCCTTTACACTAACTAAAACACAAACTTTAAATTATAAACAATGTAAAAATTGCAAAGTCAATGAACCATGATGAGGTGATTGGGGTCATATCAACTCCATGAAAAAGAGACTTACAAAAGCTAATAAAACTGAAGGGAAGGTCAATGAGTGGTTTCTCTAAAACTGATTTAATAACAAACTCATTCATGTAAACTAAGTAAAAGTCAATAGATATGATAGACCATGAATGAGGGGACAGGGCCATATACATGTAATCTCCATGGAAATTATATGTGCCAAATTTCCAATGCTTCTACAACTGCATACCAATTATCATTGACCTCCGTACCACTATATGTAGTGGTTCCCTATAAACTGACATTATCACAAACTAAAAGTAAAATAGCAAAAATTCTGAACATTCGAGTAAAATTCTAATACACCATTACACCATTTACAATAATTTACATGTAAAGTTAGCAAAAATTTAAAAGTTAATAGACTATGACTGATGATGTGGCCAAATAATCTCCATGGAAATAGCATTGACATACCACTAGTGGTCCACATAAACAGTCCTAATCACAAGCTAATACATAATTGTTGACAGAACCTTAGTAGCCACCACCATCTGTAACAGCATACCTTAGCCTTGCTTTTTGACTCAGTCAAGTTGAAACAAAATATAATATTTGTTTAAATAAAGCAAAAGTATGGTAATGCAATTTTCTGGTTTTGTATACATCTGTTGTTCTTTTTTGAATGATTGTAAATGTCTTCTGACATTGAACAATTAGGTCTTACTGTGGTTTAATACCAAATTCATTTTGACACAGTAAATGTATGGGAAAGTGCATATTTTAGAAATTGTCTGTGCAAATTAAACATAGAATCATCAACTCTTTGGATAATTTGACCCATTGCAAAAATTGGATTAACAGATGATTGGATAAACCAGTGACAAACCATACACAGTGTTTTATCAGAGATGTGCCTCTTTAAGTTTAGAAGATTTGCCTTGTCTAACACCTACATAGTACATGTCAGAGTGATGGTAGACCTTTATACATCGCCCATTAGCATGTTTAGGATTAAACTACTTTTAATAAGTGGGGTAAGTGGGCAGACCTTAATTTATCTGTAATTAACTACTTTTCAAGGCAAGTTGGTAGGCTAAATTTAACTGATAATAGATACTAGGATTTTGTATAAACGTCATCAGTGACACTCCAAACAAACTAGAGGCTCTAAAGAGCCCGTGTCCCTCACCTTGGTCTATGTGCATATTAAAAAAGACACAGATGGTTTCATGACAAAATTGTGTTTTGGTGATGGTGACGTGTTTGAAGATCTTACTTTAATGAGCATTGTTGCTGCTTGCAATTATCTCTTTCTATAATGAACTTAGCCAAGTAGTTACAGAGGAAAGTATTTTGTATGAAAATCGTTAAAAATTTACTATAAAGGGCAATAACTCCTTAAGGGGTCAATTGACCATTTTGTCCATGCTGACTTATTTGTAGGTCGTACTTTGCTTTACATTATAGCTGTTTACAGTTTATCTCTATCTGTAATAATATTGAAGATAATAACCAAAAGCTGCAATATTTTCTTAAGATTACCAATTCATGGGGTAGCAATCCAACAACTGGTTGCCTGATTGGTCTGAAAATTTCAGGGCAGATAGTTCTTGGCATTATGAACAATTTTATTCTCATCACAGTTTCTCTAAATGCTTTGGTTTCAGAGATATTAGCCAAAAACTGCATTTTACACTATGTACTATTAGTAGCTATGTCGGACATCTTGGTTCGCGGGCGGGGTCATCAGACACATTTTTTAACTAGATACCTTAAATTCTTAATGATGATTATGGACAAGTTAAATTTGTCTCGTTAGTTTCAGAGAAGAAGATTTTTGTAAAAGATTGCAAAAATTTATGAAAATTGTTAAAAATTGACTATAAACAATGATAAAGGGCAATAACTCCTTAAGGGGTTAACTGATCATTTTAGTCATGCTGACTTATTTGTAGATCTTACTTTGGTGAACATTATTGCTGTTTACAGATTATCTCTATCTATACTAATATTCAAGATAATAACCAAAAATGGCTCGCAAAATTTTGTTAAAATTACCAAAATTCAGAGGCAGCAACCCAACTACCAATTGTTTGATCCATCTGAAAATTTCAAGACAGATAGATGTTGCCCTGACTAAAAATTTTACCCCATGTTAGATTTGCTCTAAATACTTTGGTCTCAGATATAAGCCAAAATCTACATTTTACCCCTGTTCTATTTTTAGCCTTGGTGGCCATCTTGGTTAGTTGGCCGGGTCATGGGACACATTCTTTAAACTAGATATCCCAATGATGATTGTGGGCAAGTTTGGTTAAATTGGGCCTGGTAGTTTAAGAGAAGATTTTTGTAAAAGTTAACGACGCCAAGTGATGTGAAAAGCTCACTTCCGGCCTGGTGAGCTTAAAAGTTAAAAAAGCCACATAAAATATAAAATTGAATTTATTCTTTTTAGTAAGTGGGAAGAGTTTGAAGAAAGTGGGACATATTTGTCTGGGGATATTTGGCAAAAGGATGAGTTGGTCAGGGCTGTACCTAGAATGAAAGAATAACACCGTTATTATTCGAATTACACTTGTAATGACCGAATAACACTTGAAATTTTAATATTAGCGCATATTGGTACTTTTAAACATTGATTATTAAACAATAGTATATTGTAAATGCATTTTATAACTTCAAAAATGATATATAGAAAACAGAGGGGTGTAAAGGGGGAGTATCTGCACAGAAGAACGCGAAATAAAATTGCTATTTCACAATGAGCGAACAATTAAAAATGTCTTGCACATTGATCTTTTTACCAATTTCACGAAACACAGTGAATAACGCACATGAAATAAAAATGGCAAAACACATGAAATGCACGAAAATAACCCTTTACCACCATCAAAGCAGGTAAGTTCATAAAGATCATTATAAATATAGTGTGTACATCCAACATCATGGCGACCAAGGAAAACACATAGTGGCAATGATGGATGTACACTATGTTTATAATGATCTTAATGGACTTTCCTGCTTGCTGTAAATCATTTTTAAGTTATTAAATGCACTTATATTATAATATTGTAGTAACGTAGCTGTGATATCGAAGTGCAGTCTCTCAGGCTAAAATTGCGATTTTGCTACGCTGTCACTACGATGGTACAGCAACCTTTGCGATCTTACCAACACCTTACTGCTCTCTCACTAGACACTACGCTTCTACTACAACCTGGTTTTGCCATAACCGCACTATGATTGTTTTAAACATGTTCAAAGTTGGCCTAGCTCATCACGATCATGAAGACCTCACAACGACTGTACTATGACTTTACTGCAATCTACATGATCGCACTATGATCATCAAAATTTTTTCACAGATCATAGTGCGATCATGGACTAGTGTGACTGTGGTATAAGCCTAAAGTGTCCCTGACTTTAGCCTTTAAGGTTAGGGTTCCATTTTGTTAGAGTAAGCTATAGGAGTTTACAATTTATACTTTTATATATATAAATGCAAATTACGGTTTGGGACCGTTTTTCTTTTTAATTTCCTCTAGGTCGACTATTAGCTATATAGACGTGCAGTTATTTTGATACAAGGGAAAATGAATACCAACTATGTCTTTCGAATGGAATGGATTTCTTATTTTTGTATCTTCCGCTCCATCTTTAGAACGTGCTAAATGAATTCTTTAATCCCGATCCCTCTTAAAATATGTTCATTATATTTCTAAATATTTTCACAAGTCAAATAATAAACGAAGAGACTACCAGTTTAATAACTTAAATTTATTAAAACTTAAAATAAATCTGTAATAGAATAACTCTATATAGCAGCATTTTTTTATGAGTTCACAGTCTCTTTTCCATGACATATCAAGTTTGGTCAAGGGAGACAACTGAAACTATTATTAGGACAGGTTATTTCAAGATCAAGATGTGATTCTAGTTTTCTTTTAAACACAGTATATTAAAGGTATTGAATATAAGGGTATTACATTTCGAATGGACAGGGGTATTCAGTACCCCATGAGAAAGACTAGATTTCCCCCCCCTAATCTTTCAAGGATTTCAAAACCAGATAGAGGATAAATGTTACTAAAAACACGTTCTCATCTAAAATTAGAAATTCTCATTAACGGTAATTTGTCATAATTCGTACTCAAATAGGTCGAATTATTGCTCATTAGACAAACTTATGCAAAAAAGAGAAAAATAAAAGAAAAAACACATTTTTCTTTTATCAAGCACTTGGAAATCGTGAATCTGGCATATTTAACACCTGGTGTATGCTAAACTGAATTGTAATAAATTAACTTGCATTTCTCAGGCCTGTATGCCAGCATACGTACCTGGGGTATGCTAATGTCCATATTTAATTTATACATTGTATTTCTCAGGTATGTATGCTAGCATACGAACCTGGTGTATGCAGAACAGCAAATATTGAATCAGATGTTGTATTTCACAGGTCTGTATGATAGCATACGAACCTGGGTGATTAAAAAAATCCTTTACTTCAGTATAGTTGTGGTTTTACTTTATTACCGATTTCGAGTTTTTTTTTTTTTAACTAAAAGCCTACCACTGACCTCTATATTTTCTCCCGATAGGTAAACAGAAAAGCGTTAATTTGCAAGGCAAACCGGTAATGAGCGTTTACTGTTGTAAATCTATAAATGAAAACCAATTCTCAAGTTTTATGACTATGATCGCTGTATTGTCATGACAGTTATCTGTTTTGTTTGCAAATTAAAATTGCGGAAAAGTGAGGCGATGTACAAGGTTCCAAGTTCGAAGTTGTTGACAAAATTTTAAATGACGTCAGGGACCTTCTGACGTAAGGCGGAGGGATATAGACGGATAGCCTTGACTTACACAAGTTACTTTACCAGTACACTTAATTAAAATAATAGCAATTGATTACAAAACAACCTGTTTTGTTTATACTTGGTATTGGTAATTATTAAAAAGTCAAAGAATAAAAGGACTATTTATCTGCGGAGTCACGCACTCCATCTAGATGACGTCATTTATAAATGTAAACAATTTGAATGATCAATGAAGGAGTTCCCCTCACGGAGAAGAAAATGGACAGTTCATTGAAAAATACGCTGTATTATCTTGATTTGAATAAACCAGAAGCAAAGCAGAATGTCAGATATATTTATGGTAAGTAAACCTAGCTGTTTTTGTACATTTTTCACGATTTCATTTAACACCCTCATTTTTAGAAGTCGCCTTGAACATGTAGGGTCACATGTAAGATTATTGATTATACGTTTTTCTTGTTTTCTCAAGAGGTTTGTCCACTTCAATCAATTTCATGCGTTTGTCCACTTCAATCAATTTCATGCTAGACGTTGTGGTGGCGAAATTTACTGCAGTGCCCTTCCTATCTCACCCCCCTTATGAAACTTCTGGATATTCATGTCTTATTCTTACAACTTTTAGGGAAACAACTGTCCCAGGTAAAAAAAAAGGGGGAAGCTGAGCGCTCACATGTTAAAACCGGCCACAATATATAGTCTTTATATGCCTGTACCAAGTCAGGAGCCTGACTGTTGAAGTTGTCATTGGTTTATATATTTCCGGTATTTCTTTTTCGTAAATTGTTTTGCTATACATTTTTATTTCTTATTTTTCATGTTAGGTCCCATAGGCGGATCCAGAAGGTGCCTCCCCCCCTTTTTTGTGGGAAACATTTGGTTGATTATATAGGGAAGCACTGAAGCTTGGCTGGACCCCCCTCCCCCTTTATAAAAAGTTCTAAATCCGCCACTGGACTGTCCTTTTATTATCTGACTTTACGGTATTGGTTTTTCTAATGGACAAACTGTACAGTACATTTGTCACATGACCACTGCAGCATTCTGTGATATGTGTATGTAAGAAGCTGTTTAAAACAGGGTAATTTATGAAGATCTTTTTTTTTCATGATACTTCAGATACTTTATTTCACTAATAGTTGTTACAAAGCCCCTTAATGTTTAATACAACAATGGCACTACGGTTCATCCCTGTATTGTTAATTACCAATAAAACAAGGAGATTTCATTGGCAAACTTTTTATAAATCTACATATTATTACGTGTTACTTACAATTTTAATAGCTGACTACTAGCATGTATACATTGAAAAAGAAAACGTAGCTTTGACCGTCTTTTGTTTAGCTTTTTAGTTTTTTTGGAAAAGAAGTAATTCTAACAAATAATGAAATTATACATAAATTTATTGCAAAATGATTAGAACAGCACATTTCAAGAGTGTTCAATTGGAAAAATGAATGTTACTAAGGAAATGACATATTTCATTGATCTTCAATCAATCACATGCATGGCGACAGTTTGTTTTTCAAGGGAACGAGTTCAATTCAACCACTATAAAGAATCCTTAGTTTATATAAACTTTAAAATCAGTAATTGTGATAATGTAACGCTAAACGGGTCTTTGTTCTGTGTATTTTGAGCAGTCATTATTTTGGATACATGTATCTGGGATCTAATCCTTCTTGCCCGTTTACATACAGAAATAGCTATTAAATATTTCACCATAAAAAAAAATAAGCTCACTACCGTCTTTATACTACTAACGAAGTCTGTTTAATGTTCACATGTTTAATCATATAAAAGTACATGTATATATGATATATTTAAAAGGTTCACAGCCCAGGTTCACAGTTAAATTTCCAATACAAAACGTTACTTAGTTCCAACTCTATAAAACAACATGTTACTTCATCATAATTTATATCGAAATTTAATTGTTACTCCAAGCTACTACACCAATATAAGTGACCAATGCAAAAAGTTTCTTACAAAATCGTGCTATGAACCACTGTCCTTAAATTAGATTAAACCTTGCTTTGATAAACGTCCAAATGTTATTGCATTTCTACTGTGCAACTCATGTACCGTACAAACTGTCACATTTAATAATCAAGATGAAAGATCATTCAACAGATTATGTATAATTGACCATCAAATCTTTGATGTAGTTGACCACGCCACATCTATGTTAAATTTGTGAAGTGTATAATATTCACTCGCATATATATGTATATACCGGTAATATGTAGTTTCCATTTCTCGTTTCAGCATTTTTCAAACATTGGCTATACCTTTCATGTAACTATTTATGTGTTGCTTATGAATTTAATTGTAACACTTCTTAGTGACTGGATAGGTTAAACCAATGCCTTCCTAGAAAACTATGGCACCAATGAACAACACCAGACTTTTTGCTGTTCCTGCTAATAATGTATGCATGGCTTCACTAGAAAAGGCATCAATTCTTTGGCTTTCCTGGTTGAAGGATTTGTTTTTACAACTCCAGTACTAGTGTATACACAATTGTTACCATAGTATATAGTTGGTTAACCGTTATGGAATAACCGATTCACAGATGATATCGGATATGTTTCTTACGTCGTAACTACAATCCCCTTCCCCTTTTATGAATGTGACTTACCGAATAAAGCTAGTTACCGGGTTTGAAAAAACATGAGCAACTCGACGGTGCCACTGTTGGACATGTGGAGCAGTATCTGCATACCCTTCTGGAGCACCTGAGATCATCCCCAGTTTTTGGTTAGGGTTCGTGTTGCTCAGACTTTCTTTGATTTCTATGCTGTTTCTTGTGTACTATAATTTATATATTTCATGCCATGGTGTTTATTTTCGATTTATGAGTTTGACTGTTCCTCTGGTGTCTTTCGTCCCTCTTGAAGTCTATAACTTAGAGAATGATGAAAAATGATAGTTTTGCAATTTAAAATATGAATACAATATAAGGCTGGTTAGAATGCGAACCATTCAGCTTGCTAAATATCTAATAAGTGCCACCAAATATGCAGACATTTAAGACTGGAGGCAAACCATACACAATTACACAAGCTTACTGAACACCAGCTTGGTTTGACAATACTAGAATGTATGTAAAACTGCAATTCAATAAAACATAGATTGGTATACAAGCAATTAAAGCTTGTATGTATCCATGTAAGGAAAATAAGTTTTCACCGTACACCAGTGTTGTATGCAAGAATACCGTGAACTGAAAATGTCAAATGTGCAAACGTTTATGTTCCAATGTTGTATAGGATTATATGTTGGTATGCCGACAATCAAACCCATGAATTCCATTGTTTTACAAGGGTTTATTCCAAGCGCGTTGGTATACAGGAATACACCCCTGAGTGTTGCAGTTAAGAATTAAGAGCTTTCTTTCAAATTCAAATGAAGTTGAAGGCTATACATAAGTAATTCCTTACATTCATGTAATTCGACCTTTGATGGAGATGCATTTCTTTCACAATCATACACATCTCCTTATTTTTTAAGGGAGGTATGCAAACATAAGTAAATAAGAAATGTTACTATTCAGTGAATGCTTAGCATTCAGACATACAGACTTGCCAATACAAACATAAATCCAGAGTAAAATTTTAGAATCCATGCAGGCATACAAGTACCAGGCAGAAAAAAAGCCAAAATAAATAACAATTTCGGTCTACATATCCCAGGTTCGTATACAGGCATACATACCTTAACTATGCCAAAATAATTATATTGAAGGTTCTAAATACACCAGATGTGTATGCAGGAATACAGACCTGACAAATACTTATATACGCAGAAAGTGAGAGTTTAACATACACCAGTTCGGTATGCTAGCATACAGACCTGACAAATACTAGTATATGCATCGAGTAAGAGTTAAACATACACCAGGTCTGTATGCTAGGATACAGACCTGACAAATAATAGGATGTACATAGAGTGAGAGTTTAGCATTAACCAGGTCGGTATGCTAGCATACAGACCTGACAAATACTAGTATATGATTAGAGTGAGAGTTTAGCATTAACCAGGTCGGTATGCTAGCATACCGACCTGGCAAATACTAGTATATGCATAGAGTGAGACTTTAGCATTAACCAGGTCTGTATAGACCTGGCAAATACTAGTATATGCATAGAGTGAGAGTTTAGCATTAACCAGGTCGGTATGCTAGCATACAGACCTGACAAATAATAGGATATGCATAGAGTGAGAGTTTAGCATTAACCAGGTCGGTATGCTAGCATACAGACCTGACAAATTCTAGTATACACATAGAGTGAGGTTTTAGCATACACCAGGTTGGTATGCAGGCATACAGACCTGACAAATACAAGTAAGAGAAAAAAGACTTAGTTTAGCATACTTTTTATTGAAACATCTGAAATAAAGATGGGTAAATGCTATGTTATGTATATATTTAAAAAATGACATAAAAGTATAACAAAAATGCAGAATGAGTATCTTTTTAAGGTTTATTTACTTGAACTATTTCCTTGGTGTTAAAATAGTTCATTCTAGCATCCTATGAAAAAGGTTTATGATAAAATAATGAAATTTTGGATTCGCATTTACAAAGAAGGATCACAAATCTTGCCAAAAGGTGACAAACAAATATTATTAATGCTATACAGTGACTTTTTAACGCGAAATATATCAATCATCCCAAATGGTGTAGCCTTTTCACACAAAAATGAGTTAAGTGGCATATGAGAATTTCTAATTTTAGATGAGAACGTGTTTAAATTATACAACTAGAGTAGATATTTGTAAAATGTGGTACAATTTCATATTATATCAAATCAAAAGCGTTATTCATGTCACCATACAGTACATAAGTTAAGCAGATCTGGACATAAGCAAAAGAATTATTACAATTTCAAATTACAATAATTTACTCCTACAAATTACAAAATGAATTAGTACAAACAATCTAGTCCAAATAATTATGACGTCTTGGAAGGCTATTTAAATATAAATATGCTATATAAAAAATAAACAAATATTTGGTTGCATGTCTTTTTGTACGTGATGTTCACATCCAGGTCATTAAATCACATGACTGTAATGTTGTTAGTTGTAATAGGAAGCAGGATAAATTGCCCCACTGGCAAATCACCCTACTCCTAATCGTCCCACTTTTTCACCAACTCGACCCACTTTTTAAAAAAATCGCCCTAAACTGGTTTACCAAATCGCCCTACTTGTGAAAGGGGTTAAATCCCAATAAATATTACTCCTGGCAACTCGCAGTAATAAACAGGTGTGTAAATTTAACATAATTATGGACATGAATATAATTGTTTTCATTATAGCGTGGACAAAACGATTTCTTTGTGAGTTCAGGTTATCATTTGTCTGGCAGGGCTCACACTACTTCAAAATCATAGGTCAGATTATGTGAAAGTTCTTCTACTTGTGATGCTGACATTGGTTTGATAGATAAATTATGGGATGCTAAATCTAAGTTCATGTTAAAGAATATTATGGTAAAAAAAGATGTACTCTGTTAAAGCTGGCACATTTGTTTAAGATAGTTTTTAAATGGGGTTGTCCATAATCATGATAATGCTTTTCCATAAACAGAACAAAATCTTATTTCCCACCAATGTGCCTAAGATCAAAACCAAAAAGTTTGAGGAAATCTGGTAAAATTTGAATAAATTGTTGGTAAATATTGTAGTCATGATCATGATGATAGTGAACTGATTTTTTCATGTTCAACACATAATATTGCAACTTATACATGTTTGTAAAATTATGCACTGAAAACATCAATAACCAAAATGAATTAATTTGAAACCCAAAGACAATATATAACTATAGAATTTTGGATTTGGTTGAGAATGCCATTATCCCTGTTATCCTTTTTTACTCAAATTTTACTTTGCTGAAATCTTCAAAAAAAATCATCTATATAGGCATTTAAAGCTTCTTTTCATGTGCAGAAATGAGTTTCGATTTATATTTACAGAAAATGTCAGGGTCAAGATATGCTGCTCGTATGGCAAGGCTGTCTTCAAAGATCTTTGGAGAAGTCAGCCCAACAGATACCAAATTATCAAGAAAAGTTGTAGATTTAATGAGCAAGCCATACTATCATGAACAACCAGAGGTTGTGAATTATTATCCAAAACATTTTGAAGTAACTAGGCTTATGAAAACTCTCAGACATTTTGGTCTATTCAGGTAACTACATGTATATCACCACTTAAAAGTGGTCTACTGAATGATACTCTATTGTTAAAAAAAATAATTTTAGTAAACATTATACGTAACATTGTTTGACAAAACTGTGTTGCAGTTGAATTATTATACCCCACGCAATTGCGGAGGGTATAATGTTTTTGACCCGTCCGTCCGTCAGTCCGTCCGTCCGTCAGTCCGTCCGTCAGTCCGTCAGTCCTGTTTGTTGTCATCGCAACTCCTCTCAAACCACACAACAGAATTTCACGAAACCTATTCAGATAATAAGGACATACTATGTAGGTGTGCATATCGACGGGAAATTGCGATTCAATTTTTTTTCTAGGAGTTACGCCCCTTTGAACTTATTTACTTTAATGTACTACTGAACAGTTTGTCATCGCAACTCCTCTCAAACCACACAACAGAATTTCACGAAACCTTTTCAGATAATAAGGACATACTATGTAGTTGTGCATATTGACGGGAAATTGCGATTCAATTTTTTTTCTAGGAGTTACGCCCCTTTGAACTTATTTACTTTAATGTACTACTGCAACAGTTTGTCATCGCAACTCCTCTCAAACCACACAACAGAATTTCACGAAACCTTTTCAGATAATAAGGACATACTATGTAGTTGTGCATATCGACAGGAAATTGCGATTCAATTTTTTTTCTAGGAGTTACGCCCCTTTGAACTTATTTACTTTAATGTACTACTGCAACAGTTTGTCATCGCAACTCCTCTCAAACCACACAACAGAATTTCACGAAACCTTTTCAGATAATAAGGACATACTATGTAGTTGTGCATATCGACAGGAAATTGCGATTCAATTTTTTTTCTAGGAGTTACGCCCCTTTGAACTTATTTACTTTAATGTACTACATTTTGTACTGCAACAGTTTGTCATCGCAACTCCTCTCAAACCACACAACAGAATTTCGTGAAACTTTGTAGATAATAAGGACATACTATGTAGATGTGCATATCAACAGGAAATTACGGTTCAATTTTTTTTCTAGGAGTTAGGCCCCTTTGAACTTATTTGCTTCAATGTACTTCTGCAACAGTTTGTCATCTCAACTCCTCTGAAAACACACAACAGAATTTTATGAAATTTTGTAGATAATAAGGACATACTATGTATATTGACAGGAAATTATTATTCAATATTTTTTCTTATACAATTTTTTTTTCTTATACTTATTTAATTTCTCCAATGACAATGTGGGGACGTGGGGTATGTGAGCGTGCTCACTAAGGTTCTTTAATTGATCACCAGTATTTGACATGACTTATAAATATCTTTTCTGGTTTGCCATTTAGCAGGCTCATGTGGTACAGTGGAATAGCATTTCATGCATGTACATTTACTTCTATGGCAAAAACAAATATTAACATTTAAGTTTGTTTTGACACAAAAAGAATGTATTCATTGTTAATGTTACAACATGTATAAGGGGAAGTAAGTCTGAATAATTATTGAAAATTACTGTAAATTCAGAAATTATTGCGATGTTTTTATTATTGCAAAAAATGCGACAGTGTTATAATCGCAATAATTTAAACTCACATTTTGAAATATTTTATATGAATAAAAAAGGATTTTTCTCAATATCGCAATGATTTAAATCATATTTGAGTCTAAAATTACAAAATCGCAATAATAAGTGCACGCAATAATTTCTGAATTTACAGTAGATGAAATACACACACAAAACTTGGACGTTAAGCAACCAACAATCAATCAATCAATCACACAAAACTTCACTGTTGTATTAAAATTTAACACCACATTTTCATAAATTTTTGATAGTATGTTGAAAAGTGTTTTTCTTTTTTATTTTAGGAGTGAACATTTAGATTTTACAGAAGAAATGGAAAGATTAAGAAAATTACGGGGCAAAGGAAGACCCGCCAGAGATGCTAGAAAAAGGAAAAAAGAAGAATAAAATTATTAAAATTTATTGATTTAGTTTAATTTATAATTTACTTAAGATGTATCATTATGTATCTTTAAAATGTATGTCAAAAGGTGACCTTCTCACTTGAATTTCAACCTTAGAGGGTAAAAGCTAGGTTGAGGTCAAAACTGTTTCAGCATGAGTGCTGTTAATCATCATTGATAAATGAGGAGATGATACTGTACCATCAGTTTTATTAGTTGTTATTGGCTTTCATTAACTGTGAGTACTTTCAGATCTGTTCTTTGTGACATTAGTGGTTTTGTTAGTTGTTTTTGTGCTTTGTAATAATCTGATGAGCCAATATAAAAAAGGAGATGTGGTTTGACTGCCAATGAGACAAGTATCCACCAAATTTCTGCTGAAGTGGTTGTAAGCAATTATAGGCAACTATACAGCCCTCATCAATGAGAAAAACCTATATAGTTGTCTATAAAAGGCCAGACATGAAAAATAGGAAATAATAATTCAATTGGGAAAATTAACAGCCTAATATATAACAATGTATGAAAAACAAATATGACAAAGAACCAACAACAAATGAATCAGCTCTTCTCAACTGATTTTCATAAGTCATGGTCTCTTGACTTGGAAAATTTTGTTTACCATTAGTTTAAATGTCGTTTGTGATTAAGTCAAACTAAGGGGAAACATTAATGTCATTTGATATGCAGTTGCATCAGTTTTAGCACAGCCCTTATCCATGGTGATTATTTGGCTATGCTTTATCAGTTTTGGTCTATCGACTTTGAAACTTTTGCATAATTTATACGTTTAACATGTTTTAAAAAGTTTGTGATAATGTCAGTTTTACATGATCCTCGAATGATCAGTCAATGATATTTGGTATGCAGTTGTTTAGCATTTGCATTTATTTATTTCAAGGGAGATAATTTGTATTCTGTACCTGCACTTGTTTGTTTATTGACTTACTTACTAGTACACTTCATCTGTTTTTTCCAATACTGTAAGTATTTTGTCAGCAATATTTTGTCTTTGGAATGATTGTAGTTTGTATATGTCCATTCATCCAGGGTTCATCTGACATTAATCTCCAGAATAATTGACAATGTTAAGATTGTGTAATTCCTGTAGCAGAATCTTTATCTTAAGCACTTTCACCATACAATTAAAATCAGCTGTTGAGACATTTAAACGTTTGCACTCTTGTGATACAAAGGTTTTCAACTCTACAAGATGACAAAACATGATTTGTACTACTTTGCATGGTGTCAAGAATTTCTGGTTTACATGTACTTTTACTTCATTTGAAAGTAAACTGAAAAATATTTGGTGCTCAGTTATTTTACCTACAAATGGACATGAGCTAAAAGTGTAAATGACTCCATTGTCAAAGTTCATTTTTCTCTCAGGCTTCCAATCCACTAAGAGCTTCTATTGCACAACGCTCTTCCACTGTAAAATAACATTGCTGAAAGTATACCACTTGTCAAATAAACACTTAATTTTTACAAATGGAAAACTATGTTCACTATTCACAATTGAATATACAATTAAGAAAATTGTTTCAATAATAAAATTTAAGCACAAAATAAGAGATGATACAAAGGCAATTACAAAAGAGAAAACAATACCATGGCCAAAACAACTGTCAACTACTACAAAGAAAACTATATTGAGGTACATGAACCCCACCAAAAACCTGTGGTGAATGAAGTTGCTAAAGAAGAGTACCATCAGTTCCTGCTCTACTAGCAACACTTGTCTGTTGCTCCTGATGGCATTTATTAAACTTCCTAGGGGATTAATTCAACTTGGATCATTTAGAATCCTTGGTTCAACAGTTTATGTGTATGCAGCAACACTCCATCAATGAAATCATAACTGGGAAACACAAGCCCTGGAATTTGTGTCAACATGGTACATGTATCATGTAAAAAGGAGGGGGGGGGGGAGAAATATTTAATACTGATGTGGCCTTGTATTGTAGGAATTTGTTTAATAAGGTAGTGTGTATTAATATTTCTTGATTTAGCAATTTTTTGTGGATATAAATTTTTAGTGGATTCAGATTTTTTTTTCTGAAAGGTACTCGATATTCATGGGTTTAAAAAATTATATATACACTTGTGGGAAATTTGCATATGGTTTCCAAGATTTTAATTTTTTAAAAGTGTGCTTGATGCATGAAACATTTTCTATTTTTGATGTTTTTGTCCTATTTAATTTTAGAGTGACAACTACTGTATCTAAAATAAAATGCCGGTCCAGTTTTAGCTTCTCCTTTTGGGCAAGTGTATAGTTTGGTGTGCCATCTCCAAACTTTTTAAAAAGCTTTTACAGCTTTTCTATAAAAGCATGCAAAGCAAACCTTTGATCAACTTGCTTGCTATGTTTGTTTGGATGTTTGTAAACAACAGGTAGGTGTTGGTTTCAGAATTTTTACTATATACTGGAATTTGATTGGACAATTAACATAAACTTTATTTCATGCCAATTTTTATTGCCTAATAAAATCCTAGTATATATAAAACAGAATGAAAATGCCTACCTATTGTTTGTAAACATCCAAGCAAACATAGCAAGCAAGTTGATCAAAGGTTTGCTTTGCATGCTTTTATAGAAGAGCTGTAAACATTTGCTAACTTCAAACAAAATCATTTCTTTACTAACAGATGAACTGTTTAACATACAGAATGTGGAAACAAATTATCCCTTAAAGGGAGGTACAACCAAGAGGGAGGGGGTATTAATCATGTGAAATCATCTTGTGGAAACATGTAGTATCTGTTTCAATTCAACTTATTTGATATAGAAGAAGATATGCATATTCTTATAATAAACAACAAAAATACATTAAATTTTTATATAAATATTTCTTATTTTTGTACAAAAACACAATAAAAAAATATCACAGTCAGATTAGCAGAAATTTTGAATAAGCAAGTTAAATATCAATAACAAAGTTGACCTAATCTTAACTATTTTTAAAATTTATAACAACAGCTGTATGGTATCAGATAACTGTAAATTCTGTTTTACGATTTCACAACACATATCTTAAATATTACATAACAATGCATGATTATCGAAATTTCTAAATGTATGAAAATCAGCTTATAGTAAGCAATGCCTTATAATACATAATTAGAATGAAAATGAAATAAACCAGGTTATTTAACATTCTCTTCTTTGTCAATTTTTCATGTAATACAGAATAATTGAAATAAATCTCTAAATCTCAAATCAATATCCTGCTTTAACAGCATGTATAGGTGGTAAAATGTTATGTTTCTCTGACCCTGGCCGACCTTGTGATGGTGGTCTTTGTAGAGGTGGTGGCAGATCTTTTTTAGTTCCCTTTCCATCCATTAAATTGATTGGATTCACAGAGTCTGTTGGTAAATTAAATCCTTTTCCGTCGTGTAATGATCCGTCTGGAGAATTTGACTTCATGTCCCCAGCTGATGCAACAGATAATGTAGAATCAGACTCATCATCACTGGAACTATCTTCCTCCTCCCCTGTCTGAAGTGGTTTATCTACTGGAGCAGAAAATGATCGGAGATCTCCTGAGACATTTAAGCCCACCTGTCCCTCTACTGTCTGAGGAGCTGTCTTTGGGTATCTATAATATAGGATTACATATTTTTAAATATGCTAGCTTATAAAGCTATGAACAGCTGAAATGATGTAGAAAATCATATTAGAAAAAAAAAATTAGGATCATTTTGATTGGATTATTATTACTCAAAGTTTCTTTGTTTATTGGTAAATGACTTATTTGCAACACTTTTTTTCTTTACATTTAAAAAATTCAATAAATTAACAAAAAATAAAACAGTGAAATATAATGTTTGATAAGATTTTTTTATTTTTTTTCTGCCAGATACAATGAAGTCAATTTTCCACCCTGTTTTCTTTAATGAATGTGAACTTTTAGTTGTAGTGATGAACTGCTGTCATCATAAAAATATTTTTTTTTTGTGTAACTTTTTGCAATGCTTAATGTATATAATCTACAGATACAATAAAATTTCATCCAAACTAAATAACAAGTATCCTCAGGGTTTTGTCTTTTTGTTCACTCTCATTCTTGTTTGATAAATCTTTCTTGGACTTTTTTTTACAGTCCACTGACCAAGCCTGAATGTAATTTAATCTCACAACTATTTTCATGTGCCTGTTTTTATTCAAAATCTTGTTAGTGGTTGCCCTATACATATATAAATTTATTTTGCTAAGAAATGCATTGTCGGAGAATGATCTCTGATATAGTTTCTACCACCTGTCTTGCTAAGGACTGTAGGCTGACCTCTAAATGTCTTTTTGTTTCATGTGTCATTTTTTTTACCATCTCATTGGTGTTTACCCTAACATCCACTTATTTGAATACTTACTGGGTAGTTATCTGTTCAAACAATGGAGGTATATATCCAGACACAGCATCTCTGGCAGCACTGTGTCTTCTTTTGATGGACATCTCTTCCTGCAATAACAAGCATGCAGAACTTATTTATTGGCATAAATTACAAAAAAAAACATATGTACATAAATGGTTGTTTATAATCTTTTTATATAATTAAACTCCATGAGGTGAACCAACGCCTGTGTGAATCATTTCGATAGAGTCCCTGAAGTGGATACCTTGGTATGCAGGGTTGTCAAACTATGCAAATTAATGCAACATTAAAATAATACTCCAAATTGACAACAACACGTCAAATGGTCTGCATTTTATTTGCTATGGTCTACATGTTTCACCTGCAAGGCAGGCTTCATCAGGACAATTTTAATACAGAAATTAATCCCTGAAGTACTCAAAGTGGTGCAGTGAATTTGATGTGGTCATGGTGAGAGAAACAATGAAAAGTGAAAGTAGCAATACAGAGTTATAAATAGGTAAGATAAATACAGAAAATTAAAGTTTGTTTACAATGTAACTTGAGTTCGTTTTACTATTATATGATACATGAAACTGTTCTCAAGGCTTGGTATCTAATTGGACGAAATTCCCATGGTTCGTACCACTTCGCAAGGCTTCTCTTCCAACCTGGCCATTGTTGAAGGTTACTACTTCCTTGCGCATTGGCAACAAAGGAAGATTATGGTCGCCGCTATGGATAATATAATTTTTAGATCGTCTGCAGTAGTTGGTCTGTTTAATGGCATGGTTGTGAATTCCTAGTTCATTTATTAAGATCGGCCAGGTTGGAAGAGACTCAAACTTAAATTTTCTGTATTTATCTTATCTATTCATAACTCTGTATTGCTACATTCACTTTTCATTGTTTCTCTCACCATGACCACGTCATATTCACTGCACCACTTTGAGTACTTCAGGGATTAATTTCTGTATAAAAATTGTCCTGATGAAACCTGCCTTTCAGGCGAAACATGTAGACCATAGCAAATAAAATTGCAGACCATTTGAAGTGTTGTTGTCAATTTGGAGTATTATCTTTTTATATAATAAACCCCTTATTTAGTCTTTTAGTGAACTCTTTACTAATACATATTGCCAAATCATTATTTACCTTCAACAAGTTATACATAAATAGCTTGAAAATTCAAGAAATAAAATTACCAATATTCCTCTGCCAGACTGCACAGGAGATTGTGTTTTGCCTCTTGTATATGGCTGTGACAGACTGTCTGGTAGACTAGGCTTGGACCATGTTCTGGTTCCCATCTGTGTTTGTTGTCCTTCTACAATTGTTTCCTCATCATCTCCAGATTCACTTTGTTCTGATGTTAAACTGATACCTAGGTAGTCAGTTACTAATCTTCTTAACCTCCTATAGGCTTCCTGGATATCATCTATAATCAAACAGATTAAATTCATATTATACTCTAACAAGTTTGCAATATGACTAGTCAAAAGAAACTGACAACACAAAATCAAAGCACTTCTAAATTTTATTAGTTATGCATGCTATTTGATGAAGATTTAAAATTTTGATTTCAATAATTAGCTTTTAAAAGTAACGAAAATGTCAATAAAACAAATATGTATCGAAATGTGACTATTGTAGTTTAATAAGACTTTCATACAATTACACATTTTGCATTAACTGTAGTTGCTGTAGCAAAATGTTATTGATTTATTACAATAGAAACCTGATAAACTATCCTTCTTTTGCTTAACCATAAACTAGCCATTTGACAACAATGACATCAGTAACAATTGTAACTTTCATCAGAAACAAAACAATCAAATCTGTAAATTTTTTTTATTCATTGTGTTTAGACAGTTCAGTATAATAAAAATCTCTAACTAACCACTGTTGATCATCATATCAAAGAAGCCAGGATGTTCTTGGTTGTATTCTAAATACATGTCTGACCTCTTTAGAGTGTAGTCCATCTGTGCGTCTGAGTAGATACCTCTGTCCCGTAAACGTTTCTCATGAGAATCTTTACTCAATGGCATAATCAACACATATCTTGGTTCAAAATAAGTATTTTTAAGTGTAAGCACACCCTGTATAGAAAAAAACCCAATAAAATAAAAAAAAACTTTTATGGCAGGGATAACATATGAGGAAATGTGGCTACTTCAATAAAATCTTTATAGATAAATATATTAACTGATGAACACTTTTTGTTGAGTGGAGGTGCTCTTTTTACATTTTTTACACAAACAATTGGTATTTTTATGGTGTAGTTTTGTTTACGCATAGCAATGACTTGTTCTAAAACACTTTCAAACCAGTGTATAATTTGATGGTAAATTATTATAGTATTAACCTAGTTCTATTATAGAATTCACAGATCTATCTACAAACATAACTCTATGTAACTTGTTATCCTTTTAGAAATGTGTATAACATTATAGGTCCTACTTTATTTTCTAGAAAACATGAAACACTTTAAAACAAACAAAAAACATTTGATTTCTTAACATGAACTATTTATGTATTTTTGTATGTATCTTGAAAATTGTTAAAAAAAGTTAAATTGTTCTTTCTTATTTTGACCGCCTCATTTTGCCAGTACCCACAGGTACACCTAATATGTCATTTGCAATACAAAGTTGTATGCATGTTTATGTTGTTGCTCTACAAAACTTTGTTGTTTAAGTTCAGTCCTTTCAAGTAATACAAATGGTTTTCAATTAATCTACAAGAAATATTTGTTGTTGCCTACTGTTAAGCATAGTTACCTCAAGTTCCATATGTACAACACAAGCTAGACCTTCTCTTGCAACACATTCAACTGACTCCATCTGTAAACCATACCAGTTACTATTATACTGATATGTCTGGATAAACTGACCCTGGAATGAAATATAGTACATACAGCTATAATAAGATTGAAAGTAGATGTCATGCCTAAAATTCTGATGTTATAACAAGAAGTTAGCTGTCTTAAAAAGATGAACAAATAATTTTCAAAACATTTATTTTTGTAAATAAAGTTTGTAACAGTTCCCAAATTTTAATCTCCCCTGATTATTATTGTTAAGAAATTATCTCGACTCAAAGGCTGTTTCCTTACCATTTTGATATCATATTCAAACTTTTCAAGGGTAACATAGTGATAGTCCTGTCCCATTTTTTCTTCCTGATGTGGTCTTCTTGTTGTGTGGGAAATCCTAAAAGTAATATCAAGCTACACATTTCAATATCAAAATATATTGTCATCAATATGCATCATTTTAAAACAAGTGTAAAGATCTTTTTTACTATATATATATATTAATCACTACATTAAAATAAAGAATTAATCATTATTATCACATATTTTGTACTGATATGTACGTTTTTGCATGGCCAATAATAGCCGGAAGTCAAGGTTGGTTATCAGCCCTCGGGCCGATATCGATATCAGCCCTCGAAATCCATATCAAGCCCCCGAGTTTAACTTCCGGTAAACTGTCAATCAAAGACTATTTGTAAAAAAGTTGAACACAATGAAAAGAAATTTAGAAAGTTACGAATCAGTAGAAGAAAAAAGTAGAAATCAACAGTGAAAATCACAAAAGTTCCCGTAAAATTTTGACATCATAAAGAATTTATAAAATATATGACGCCACACTGGAATGAGTAGCGATATAGGATTCTTCTTAAGCATTTTTAACATTTGTAATGTAACATTTTAAAGTCGTTTAATATTTGCAATTCTTAGAATTAATATATTTATTGTTAATCATTTCTGAAACTTTTCACAAAACGTTGTTTACCTACTGTGATACGAACTTTTTTAAACTCACAGTGATACATTTTTTATTTTATTTTCGTAAAATATCTTTTTGATTTTTGATGAAATATCAAACATAATTTGGTGTAAGCTATTTGTTTTCTCTTGCTTAAAAATATGTGATAAATAGATTATTACATGTCATTTTTCATATGGTCCCTGGTATCAGCCCACGACCCATATCAAGCCCTCGGGCTAAAGCCCTCTGGCTTGATATGGGAGTCTAGGGCTGATACCAGGGCAATATGAAAAATGCCATGTAATAATCTATAATAATAATTTGATGTTTTTTATTTCTAATTTGAAAAAAAAACCACTTGAAGATATCTATTTAATAGTATCATCTTTACACATAGTTTATAAATCAATCATATTTATTGATTTACCTGTTTTTGTTTCTGAGCTATCATAATGAAGGTTGATCAAGAAAATTGTACCAAATTTCAAAATGGTTCAGTTTGGTTTAAATTCTTTAAAATGTTTCTCTGACAAGGACGTAAAACTAATAAAGGTTCAGTGTAGTCATTTGATATTCTAACTTCTATAATCTTATGTGATATTTAATATTTTGGAACAATGAAGTAGATACAACTTACCCATAACCAAAGTAGTCTCCAAATTCATCTACAAGTTTCATTGCCAAATCTTTCTTCCCTGATCCCTGGGGTCCAACCAGAACTAACATTGGGTAAGGTGTTTCTACACTCGGTAATGTACTGAAATAAAGCATTGAATTTGATCAAGACAAATAAAATATAAATTTAAGATATAATTGGTACTACAAACATTTTTTTTTACCTGTAGTTGAAATTAATTACTGTTGACTAGCTCTATAAAATATTTTTAACTGGTATTTACAATCTAAAAGATAATTTACTTGTCTTAGACTGTACTAAAATTGTTTTGATTGTCAGCGACTGTAAATTGATTTTTAAACTATAATATGTACTTGTCCCAGACTCTACTTGGTTGGAGGAACTGATAAACAACATGCATTATACGACTGTAAATTGAATTTTAAACTATAATATGTACCTGTCCCAGACTCTGCTTGATTGGAGGAACTGATGAACAACATGCATTATACGACTGTAAATTGAATTTTAAACTATAATATGTACCTGTCCCGGACTCTACTTGGTTGGAGGAACTGATAAACAACATGCATTATACGACTGTAAATTGAATTTTAAACTATAATATGTACCTGTCCCAGACTCTACTTGGTTGGAGGAACTGATAAACAACATGCATTATACGACTGTAAATTGAATTATAAACTATAATATGTACCTGTCCCAGACTCTACTTGGTTGGAGGAACTGATAAACAACATGCATTATACGACTGTAAATTGAATTTTAAACTATAATATGTACCTGTCCCAGACTCTACTTGGTTGGAGGAACTGATAAACAACATGCATTATATGATCTCTGGATGCTATAACTTCTAATGGTGGATTAAACATATTTGCTGCTGCAACCTGAAAAAAAAAGTAAAAAAAATGTCAAAGAAGTAGAGCAACATGTTTTATACCAGAGAAAAAGTAGTTTCCATTTATTTTGAAACTGTTAAAATCAACAAAAAAGGAAATAGATATGTGCTGTATCAACAGATTGTTGTATAATAACATATATAACTGAAACCGTTTAGGAAAAAAACTTTTTTGCGAGTCTCATTCACTAATATTTAATAATAAGGGTAAATTTTAATTATATACCCCGTCTGGTATCCGTCAGAAAATGTGAGTACTCTCAGATCTGTACTTAGCGTTTTATTTGTTGTTGGGATGTATAAATTCCCTGCCACATCAAGTCTGTGTTTTTGTAAGATGTTTTTCTGCTTTTAATCAACCTGATGAGTAAAGCCCTTTCAACTTATTTTTATAGTTTGTTCTGATGTTCTGTTGTAACACAACTGTCCCAGGTTAGGGGGAGGGTTTTGCACCAGCGTTTAGCAAACTAGTTTTATCCTGCCATGTTTTCTGTATGTCCCTATCACAATTCAGGAGCCTGTAACACAGCGGTTTTTGTTTTTTGCTGTGTATCATATTTGTTTTTCATTCACTGTTTTGTCTATAAATCAGGCTGTTAGTTTTCTTGTAAGAATTGTTTAAAAGTTGTCATTTCACAGCCATTTTATAGCTGACTATGCGTTATTGGTCTTGCTCATGGTCATATGTTGACCTATAGCTGTTATCTTCTATGTCCTATGGTCTCTAGTCGATTGTTGTCTCATTGGCAATTATATCCCAGCTTCTTATTTTTATATATTATGCTTAAATACACTATGGCCATAAAAGAGATCTTAAAATGTCTAAGATTTAAATGATGAATATCCCTTTACTAACCTTTTCTTCAACCTCCACTTTGTGTCTGTCAAGCTGTGTTAAATTTTGAAGTCTAAATAAAATACAGAGCCTATAATCAGGAAGTTCTTGAATGGGATTCCGTAACAAATTAAGCTGCCTCAACATACGTAATCCTTTTACAAACTTGATTTCTGTGATATCTATTACCTATGATAAGTGATTAAAGAAAATTTAGTCATTACAGTGGAAATTTAATTGTAACATTTACACAAATTATCTCCCCTTTATTCAACATTTTCACCAAATAAATGAAATAAATTATCTATGAAAATTAAAACCTAGTCCTTTATGAAAAATTTGGTTCTTTCAACTTACTGCCTTTTTATTGTGCCTTTCTTAATTTTATTTTTTAATTTGAACAAGATATTCCACTCATGAATGATTTGTTATATGACCTTCCAGGCTTATATGAAGACAGACTAAAATAAAAAGTGATTCTGTAAGCCTTTTTCAAGGAAACCATCTTGAAAAGTATCATTGTTTAAATAACACAGGATTTGAATTTTTAATTTCTTTTCATAAAATATCTGAGCCAAAGGGGCTACCTCAATAAGTTCATAGTTTTGAAAGAGGAGAATATGGTGTTTACCTTATGTTTGCAGATGCAATATTATTTCAAATTGATACAACCTTTATGTTTATGTTTTGTGTGGCCATTACTAACCTCATTATCTTCCACATCAATACACTCCATCAAATCATGGTCTTCTAAACCCTTCAAACTTCTTATGTTGTTTCCACATAAATTAATTGTCTGCAAAATTAAATATATACATCAATACTTACTTTTAAGTTGAAATCAATAAAATAACTTAACTTGATGTTATCCAATGATTACAAAATACTAGTAAATCAGCTTTCTCATTTTAATAGTATACACTTGCATTATCAACCAGGTATATTTAGTTGATTTTTAAAAATCTGCACTTACCATATTGAAAAATGAATGTATTTAATAAAATTTCTACAAGAGAAAGCATCATTATTTACAAAGATAAGTCAAATATGAATAGTTGAGACACTGATTGTACATGGAACAAAACAACTTGAGGGAGATGTAATATTTGAAGTCAAGTTCCTCCTAAGTTGCTATATGGTGAAGTCTAGTTTTTATGTTTTGGCATTATTTCTACACACTCATCATTAGTTATTATTATGTAAAAAATACCGCATAGTCAGCTATAAAAGGCCCTGATAAGACAATGTAAAACGTTAATGTTTCTATCTACTTTAATTGAAATATTATATACATTTTAGGATTGTTCCTTCATAAACTCTAGTAATCTTTTTCACAAGAATTATTTTGTACCTTAATCATGCATCAACTATGTTGAAATTCATTAAATATATCAATCTGATTGTTACAGATTAATTAGGGATTTGTTTGGATGCAAAAACTGTTTTACAATTTGACTCTGTATTTTGGATTTCAAAATATTTATTTATTAATTTTTTATTTTTGTAAATAAAGATATATATGTAAAGATTACTTTTTAATATTTTTTTCTGCTCACTTATATATATATCAATATGTATAATATTCAATCATGTTAAAAAGTTTGATCAACAAACTGCTTTAATAGATAACTTCAGAACAAACAACAAATTTAACCACTTCACAATATTACTATGTAATTTCTTACTCTGAGTCTGTCTAATGTCTCTATGTTTTCTATTTTCTTCAGATGATTATGACTCTACAAAAATTCATATAATGACAATTAAGAAAAAAGATAAAGACATGTAAATTATTATTTGAATATCATTTTCCCTGTTAACTAAGTGTAAATGGTTAGGCAGCGTATACAGGAGTATTGTTAAGCTAATGTTGCGTTGCAATTTTTTTTACAAAAATTTCATGTCAGGATGAGAACAAGTTAATTACACAATTCAGCAAACAAATAGGCACAATAAAGTGATGGACAAGGAATTGACTGTCCCTGAAAAATGGGAATCTTGCTGATATTTGGAAATCTTGCCCTCAACATAGTGTATCAAATTAAATGTTCTAACTTCAACATATTTCTGCGTTTATATACACCATACACAGAAAAACGGGCAATCATGCTGCTGGATGGAGATACCTGTATAACAAAATCACATTCACCCATGATATGGCTGAATGAAATTTATTCTAACTTTGCATCTGAAGTTAATTACCTCATGGAATTGTCATGAATTTTTATTTTTACACTTTTCACTATATAAACTTACCAGATCTAGCTGTTGAATGGGTAAGTTATCTAATCCTTGTATTTTATCTATCTTGTTGTGAGCTATACTGAGTTTAGTTAACCTCTTACAATTCTCCAAACCTTTAATTTCCTTCAATTTATTATCTGATTCTCAGTTAAGGAAACAAAAACATCAAAAACAATATTATAAACGCAAAATTTATTGTTTCTGTTAAATCCTTACCTTGCAATAAATTACTAAAGCTACACAAAACTATGATAAATTTTTGATGTCTATAATGGTTAAAAAACTTTGTTGAAAAAAGCTATGATTATGGTTTATAACTTCTGTCATTGTATAAAACGGATCATGAAATAGGTTATATTTAATTCAGATTAATGCAGTTAAATGAAAAGAAAACCTGAATTAATAAATAAATAAGCTTTTGAAGCATCTGTCAGAGTTTCTTAAATCAAACGTTTTATCTGTGATAAAAAACTGCTTAATGGTTGAGTTTTATTATTTTGAAACATTTATCAAAGTTAGAGAATATATAAATTGTTATCTTTACACAGAAAACATTATCTCTCAGTTTCACTGTAACTGGAAAATTGCCATCAAATTGGAAGATAAAAATGTCAAGGATACGATCTAGAACCAGACTCATTAGATAGTGGTGTGGTGTCAAATCTGTCATTTCCTCTATATCATTGTAGGACAAGTCTACTTTTTGTAAGTTCTTTGGTGGTGAGAAATCCAGTAGTTTAGTAAGTTTGTTGTGTGATGCATCTAGTATTAACAAATACTTCAAATCATTCAAGGGAGACAAATCTGCAAAATAAAAAAAATCTTGGAATCTGCATCCAAATTTTATTTTTATCATTATAACTTAATTTCCATTAATATAAATTTGTGTCAATGTTAAAGAAAGAAAAAGATATTCAATAATAGTAAATCACATATATATATGAGCAGTCAGTTACATCAAAATTGTTGGTTACAGAAAGCAAAAATACTCTTGATCAGCCCTTTCACTATTTCCTGTCTGGCAGACTGGAGAAAACTGACACACAAACAAGGGTAAACTGAACAACATAGCTAACTTGTCATTATCCAAATGAATGATTTGTAATAAATGTAAGGTACAGCATTAGTGGGAAATTGTTCCAACTCCAGTTCAAACTTTTAAGAAATTACAATAAAAACATGGTAATATATCAGTAAATATCTATTTAACGGTTATTACAAGTTTGCCAAGGTTCATTTTCTTTTTGTAATATTATAATTAGAGTTGCACTTTTAAACCAAACACACAAGATTCTGTAACTTTCTATTTTTAACAGTACTTTCTAGTCTGTCATTGTCAATTTTTCACTCTCTGCTGACTTTGCTGTCTAGAAGGAAAATAATATGCTTAATGATCAGTCTTTCTAGTTTGTTTTTAAATAATCACCCAGAATATTTTAAAGGAAGGGTGTGTGAGTGTTGTATTGGGTTCCTTATTGAAACAAGAGGCTCTCAAGAGCCTGTGTCTCTCACCTGAATTTACTAAAGCTTTGTAAATCATGTGAAATAAGGTTAAAACATAATTAATAGTATTAGATATTAGATATTATCAGATACTATAATGATATCTAAGATAATAACGTAAAATTTCCTTAAAATAACCAATTCAGGGACAGAAACACAACGAGTTGTCAAATTTGTCTGTTTGTCGGCAGATAGGTCTTAATCTGATGAACATTTTTACCCAATGTCAGATTTGCTCTAAATGCTTTGGTTTCAGAGATACACCGTACACGCCAAAATCTACATTTTACCCCTATGTTCAATTTTACCCATGGCAGCCATCTTGCTTGGTTGGCCAGGTCACCAGACGCATTTTTAAAACTAAATACCCCAATGACAATTGTGGCCAAATTTGAATAAATTTGGTCCAGTAGTTTCAGAGGCGAAGATTTTTGTAAAAGATTACAAAATTGTATATAAAAAATTGACTATAAAGGGCAATTACTCCTTACGGGGTCGACTGACAATTTTGGTCATGTTTGACTTATTTGAAGATCTTACTTTGCTGAACATTATTGTTGTTTACAGTTTATCTCTATCTATTATAATATTCAAGATAATAACCAAAAACTGCAAAATAACTTTAAAATTACCAATTCAGGGGCAGCAACCCAACAACAGGTTGATGGATTTGTCTGAAAATTTGTAGGCAGTTAGATCTTAATGTGATTAACAATTTTTCCCCATGTCAGATTTGCTCTTAATGCTTAAGTTTCAGAGATATAAGCCAAAAACTGCATTTTTCACTATGTTCTATTTTTAGTCGTGTCGGCCATCTTGTTTGACAGGCAGGGTCATCGAACAAATTTTTCAAACTACATACCCTAGTGATGATTGTGGCCAAGATTGGTTAAATTTGGTTCAGTAGCTTCAGAGGAGAAGATTTTTGTAAAAGATTACAAAATCATATAAAAATTGTTAAAAATTGACTATAAAGGGCAATAACTCCTTAAGGGGTCGACTGACAATTTTGATAATGTTCACTTATTTGTAGATCTTACTTTGCTGAACATTATTACTGTTTACATTTTATCTCTATCTATAATAATATTCAAGATAATAACCAAAAACAGCAAAATTTCCTTAAAATTACCAATTCTGGGGCAGCAACCCAACAACGGGTTGTCTCATGAATCTGAAAATTTCAGGGCAGATATATCTTGACCTGATTAACATTTTTACTCCTTGTCAGATTTGCTCTTAATGCTTTGGTTTCAGAGATATAAGCCAAAATCTACATTTTACCCTTATGTTCTATTTTTAGCCATGGCGGCTATCTTGGTTTGTTGGCCACGTCACCGGACACATTTTTTAAACTAGATACCCCAATGAAGATTGTGGCCAAGTTCGGTTAAATTTGGCCCAGTAGTTTCAGGGAGGAAGATTTTTGTAAAAGTTTACAGACGACGGACAAGTGATGAGAAAAGCTCACTTGACCTTTCAGGTCAGGTGAGCTAAAAAGGGGGTCCTATGTAATTTTTGTTGTTATTTTGATAATTAAAAAAACTACATTTGAAGGATGGGTGTTCCAACTCCATTCTGAAGCAAGCCTCTATTGATGCTATAAATTATGATTATATTAATATTTTTACAAATACATGTAATTACCTGTGATTTCATTGTAAGGCATCTCTATTTTCTGAAGGTGAATGTAATTGGCTAAAATTGAAATGTCTTTCAGAGAAAATCCCTATAAAAGTAAAATTAATGTAAAATTCATCTGAAATAATATAATGACCCTTCAAAATTCAAATGATATTAAAGATCATCAAAGTACTTTGTCCTTACAGATACTATTTACTAAAATATGAAAGTTTTATTTTCTATTATTTTGGAAACAATACTTCTTGTGAAAAACAAACTGAATTTGTGGTTTGTACATTTCATAGTGACTGTATACGTATCACTGAAAGTCAGATATAAATGTATCATTATCTTTCCAATCATATTAGCACCTGACAATTATAGTCACTTTTTTTAAATATCATAGAGAGAAATATAAATGACAAATAAAATTCACTTCTAATTTTAATTTAATTTTAGTAGAGTCCTTAAATGTTGAACTGTTCTTTAGAAACAAAATCTGACATAAAAAGAGTTTTAAAGTAATTACAGGAATGGCTGTATGAAGATAAACTTGCTGTGATCCATCAGCTGATCTTCCAAGATTAGTCATCCCTCTTCCAATGGTCTCCTCATCCAAGATTCCATCAGGAGATAGCTGTGCAAACAAAATAATCATTTTAGAAAATGCAAAATAACACTAAAGAAAGTATGAAGTAAAATCACAATATATTCAAGCCCCCATGAATTATTTCGATTCTAATAGGACAAATACGGCAGTTGTTTTGGATTGAAGCGCTCTAGGTGGTGGAATGTTTTGTTGTTCCCGCAAATAAACACACTTTTAGATTGATGTAAAATAACTGAGTAAACTGAATAAATGATGTTGCTTAAACTATTTACAATAACATATTTAAATAAGTTTGGATGAACCTAAATGATTATTGTACTTATATGTCTCATATGTATACAAAAACGGCTAATATAACACATTTCAGCATCATTTGTTTATGTTTCCTTGTTGCGATGATTTTTGGTTTCACAAGAGTGTATTTTCTCGTAAAATGCTTATATTCTGACGTCATTGTTCTATGACGTCGGGAAGCTCATTCATAAAAACACATATGACGTGGGAGTACAATCAGAACAGCCCTAACAATATATTCATATTTTACCACGGGTGTGTACTCCAAGCGTTTGAAGGACGTCATGTTAGAATGAATTTTTTTTTAATAATCAATTTGTTACCTTGTTGGTAGTGAAAAACGATAAAAATCTACTTTTAACGACCTGCAACACAATGACGTTATAATTATTTTGATGTTTTGTTGGATTTTTTCACAAAGAACATAACCATGATAACCTTGAATGACAATGAATGATGTTCATGTATACTGTATACTGTAAAATAAAGTTGGTGATCCTATCTTTAATTTGCATCATTAAAACAAAAATTGATGTATCATCAACATGTACAAAATGTAGGTTTTTTTTAACAAAAAATATATGGAGTAGAAACGTCATCTTGAGTGATCGTGGCTAGTAATTTCTATTGTTTAGGCAAAATACACAATGCCAATTTTACATGTCAGCGCCTATAAAAAGACTTCAGCTCTTTCAATACACCTTATTGCTTTCATGAAATATGTCCCAGTTGACTAGATAATCTGTGCAGCTTGAACTTTTGAGGTCTATTGTGAAGTCCAAATTTTACAGACACCTTTGTAGCAACCAGTATTTACAGTAATAGTGGACAAATAGTGATAAGGTATATGGTACAATGTACATTTGACGATGATTTGTACATGTTACACAATATAAAGTGAGTACATCTGCCTATTAAATAAATATGATGAGAGAAGTCCCCAATAACAGTAGAAAATTCAATAAAAAAAAAAAATTGGGAAAATTTTCTCGAAATTTTAATTGTACTAATGAACTCAAAATCGTTCAAACTTTTTTATGTCGTGTTTTGAATTCCCGCATCTGCGCAGAAATCGACAATGTACTACCTTTTTCCGGTCTTGTTTGCATGAAACTTTGAGTAAAAAATATATTTATCAGTCTAGTATAAAATAGGAAGGAACGCAATATCAATTTCATTTTTAATAATTCCTTGACATGAAAAAACGTTACCTAATGATAGCGTTTCTTTGTTTACATTGCATATGACGTCATAACTTAAATAATGCCACAACTAAAATCCCTAACAACAGAACCAAAATCAGAAACATTACGGTATTTCCGTTTTGAAATTCGGGTAACACGAATGACCGAATAACACTGTTATTATCCAAATAACACTTGCAATGACTGAATAACACTTGAAGTTTTAATATTAGCACATCTTGGTGACTTTTAAAAATTGATTATTGAATATTAATATATTATCGATGTATTTAATAACTTAAAAATGATTTACAGAAAGCAGATAAGGTCATAAAGATCATTTTAATTTTAGAATGTACATCGAACTTGGCGGCCATTGTGATTTCCGTGGTCACCATATTGGATCTACATACTAAATTTTTAAAGTTTTTTATGAACTTATCTGCTTTCTGTAAATCATTTTTAATTTACAAAATACATCGATAATATACTTATAATTAATATTCAATGTTTAAAAGTCACCAAAATGTTCTTATATTAAAATTTCAAGTGTTATTCAGTAATTACAAGTGTTATTCGGATAATAACAGTGTTATTGGGTCATTCGAGGTACCGTTGA